>NW_019945822.1:13669-27011 GCF_002910315.2 Salvelinus sp. IW2-2015 | reverse complement strand
CTGAGGCGTAGACATTTTCTGGGTCTCAATTTCTCCATTTCTTTCTTAGGTTTTTCTTAATTAAAAAAAAAAAGATTGTTGTTAATTTTCTTAGGTTGTCTGCTTGAAATGTTTTGATTTGACAGGGAAGCTGAGGTGAAATATACTGTTTAGGTTTTCTACTGCCAAGTTTACACCTCTCACTATTACAGTGAAATGTTTTGTCCAGGAAGTTGTCTAGAAGGGATTTCTAATTTGTCGTTCACCAATTGTTTTCTGTGGGTTTCTACACTACTTTCCTTCCATCTATAGCGTTTCTTAATATGTAAAGATACCGTTAAGAGTCCCCTCCAAGCCTACCATTGACTATGTACAGACCCAGCGTGCGACAGAGCTGCAGGAGTTATGACCTGTTTTTGTTGGTTCTTATAGTTTGTTGTCTAGGGGGGCATATGGGGGAGTAATGCTGTCACCTCCAGGCAGGTGTTTTGTCCCCCTGTGTGCTGAGTGTCGGGTTTTTGTCCAATTCTGGCATTTAGGTCGCCACAGACTAGTACATGTCCCTGGGCCTGGAAATAGTTGATCTCTCTCTTCTCTCTCTCTCTGTTCGCTCATGATTGGAATACTCCTAATCAATTGCTTTACAGCACAGAACAGGAGGAGGGGGAACAGGAGGAGGGAAAGGAGGAAGGGGGAAACAGAGGAGGGGGAACAGGAGGAGGGGGAGGAGAGGACACACAGGCAGTGGTCAGTAGTTGGAGGACTTGGAGGGTCGGAGGACTGGAGGTTGGAGGACTGGAGGGTTGGAGGACGGGAGGGTCGGAGGACTGGAGGTTGGAGGACTGGAGGGTTGGAGGACTGGAGGGTTGGAGGACTGGAGGGGTTGGAGGACTGGAGGACTGGAAGGTCGGAGACTGGAGTCGGAGACTGGAGGGTCGGAGGACTGGAGGGTCGGAGAGAGAGCTGGACTGGAGGGGAGATCGGGAGGGACTGGAGGGTCGGAGGCTGAGGGTCGGAAGACTGAGAGGGTCGGAGGACTGGAGAGGTTCGGAGGGTCGGAGGACTGGAGGGTCGGAGGACTGGGAGGGTAGGAGGACTGGAGGTCCGGAGACTGGAGGGTCGGAGGCACTGGAGGTCGGAGGACTGGAGGACTGGAGGCTCGGGAGGACTGGAGGACTGGAGGGATGGGGGATGGGGGCTGGAGGGATGTGAGGGATGGGGGTTGGAGGGATGGTGTGCTGGAGGGTTAGAGGACTGGAGGGTTGGTGGGTTGGAGGGATGGGGGGGTGAGGGATGGAGGGATGGAGGGTGGAGGGATGGGGGCTGGAGGGATGGAGGATGGAGGGCTGGGGGGATGGAGGGATGGAGGGCTGGGGGATGGAGGGTTGGAGGATGGGGGTGGAGGGATTGGAGGGATGGGGTTGGAGGGATGGAGCGGTGGCCTCGGCCTGAGCTGCTTTTAAAGCCTCAATCAGTGATGCCTCCTAAATGCCACCCTCTTCCCTATGGGCAGTGGTCAAAGTAGCTGCACTATAGAAAGGGGTGTAATTTAGGACGCAGCCTCAGGAGGGAGGCCGCTTTAGATGATATCTCAAGGTGATAGTGACCTTTGACCCAGAAGGAGTCCAGGTTTCTAGCCGCCATTTATCATGTGGCTGCTGCCCACAGCCAGCCTCTCCAGTTTAGAGGTCAAACATTACTTATTGATTTTATTGACCATTGCTGCCATCTGCTTGTGAACCCCAGATATTACATTTCTATATCCACCTACAGCCTCTCTCTGGACTCTACCTCTCTCTGGAACTCTACCCTCTGCTCTCTGGACTCTACCTCTCTCTGGACTCTACCTCTCTTCTACTACTCTCCTACATCTACCTCTCTCTGGACTCTACCTCTCTCTACATTCTACCTCTCTCTTATAGACTCTACCTATCTCTGGACTCTACCTCTCTCTGGACTCTACCTCTCTCTGGACTCTACCTCTCTCTTACATTCTACCTCTCTCTGTCTGCTAGACTCTACCTCTCTCTCTAGACTCTACCTCTCTCTGACTCTACCTTCTACTCTACATTCACCTTCTTCTAGACTCTACTCTCTGGACTCTACCTCTCTCTACATTTCTACCTCTCTCTAGACTCTACCTCTCTCTCGATCGATACTTCTACCTCTTCTCTGGACTCTACCTCTCTCTCTGGACTCTACCTCGTCTCTCTACATTCTACCTCTCTCTAACTCTACCTCTCTTCTGACTCTACCTCCTCTAGACTCTACCTCTTTCTGGACTCTACCTCTCTCTGGACTCTACCTCTCTCTGGACTCTACCTCTCTCTGGACTCTACCTCTCTCTGGACTCACCTCTCTCTGGACTCGTACCTCTGTCTGGACTCTACCTCCTTCT
This sequence comes from Salvelinus sp. IW2-2015, assembly GCF_002910315.2. Taxonomy (NCBI): domain Eukaryota; kingdom Metazoa; phylum Chordata; class Actinopteri; order Salmoniformes; family Salmonidae; genus Salvelinus; species Salvelinus sp. IW2-2015. The sequence goes on along the minus strand of NW_019945822.1, from coordinate 24,634 downwards.
GGACTCTACCTCTCTCTGGACTCTACCTCTGTCTTGACTCTACCTCTGTCTGGACCTCAACCTCTCTCTGGACTCTACCCTCTGCTCTAGACTCTACCTCTCTCTAGACTCTACCTCTCTCTGGACTCTACTCTCTCTAGACTCTACCTCTCTCTAGACTCTACCTCTCTCTCTAGACTCTACCTCTCTCTAGACTCTACCTCTCTCTAGACTCTACCCTCTCTCTACATTCTACCTCTCTCTAGACTCTACCTCAATCTACCTCTTCTCTCTCTCTCTCTCTCCGATACTCTACCTCTCTCTCTAGAATCTACCTCAATCTACCTCTCTCTCTAGACTCTACCTCAATCTACCTCTCCTAGACTCTACCGCGTCCGTGCATGCGTGCTTGTTTCTCTCTCCTCCTCTGGCCTGTCGTGGTTGCGTGCTCTGTGCTGCGTGCATCGATACGAATACTCAGCGCACGAGGCGGCGACCAGACGGAGCGCCAGAGACTATTCTAGCCCCACTGCGTCCCATATCGTGTGGGTCATCATATGATTTCTGCCATGAATAGCCTGTCTCCTCCGCACTGACCATTGCGACACACACAGACGCTACACACGGAGAGAGATTAATGAAAAAGACGAGCATAGAGAGAGTAAGAACAAGAGAGATTGAAGACTGGAGAGAAGGAAACACAATTCAGTAGACAGAGTGTTACACTACCACTAACAGACATTAACTACCACCTAACCAGACAAGTTTTATACCACGTATTCCCCAACAGAGATCCAGTCTTACACTACCACCTAACAGACCATGTCTTCCCGACTCACACCAAAACGTACTACCACCTTAACAGTGACAGGTTACTAACTCACACTTAACAGACAGTTACTAGTACACCACCCAACAGGACAGTTACTGCCACCCTAACAGACAGTTACTGCCACCAACAGACAGTTACTTAACTACACAGCAAACCCACCCACAGACAGTTACTACACCAACAGACAGTTACTATTACTAACCCAAAACAGACAGTTACTACCACCTAACAGACAGTTACTACCACCTAACAGACAGTACTACACCCAACAGACAGTTACTCCACCTAACAGACAGTTACTAGTTCACTACCACCTAACAGACAGTTCTACCACCGTAACAGACAGTTACTACCAAGACAGTTACTACCACCTAACAGACAGTTACTACCACCTAACAGACAGTTACTACCACCTAACAGACAGTTACTACCACCTAACAGACAGTTACTGCCACCTAACAGACAGTGGCCAGATTGCACCTTAACTCTTCTCAGTATGCATGTTTGATGATGCCTATGGGAAGGGTAAGGGAAAAGGGGATACCTAGTCAGCACATTTCTGAATGCATTTAACCAAAATGTTTGGGATCCGATTTCTCTACAGTAACAGATGTGTTTCGCCATAATCTAAATGCAGAGCCATGTATTTAGAATAAAATTAAATGTAATTACGATTAATAAATACAATCACATTTTTCAAAAATTATTATGGATTTGTTTTTATGGATTTTTTAAATTATTGTCAAAAGCACCGTTTTAATCAGCTACAGAACACCTCTAATATATAGCAGTATTATGTGTCAAACGTCATTTGATGAATACTAGATATTAGACTTACCTAAAACTCAATAGAAACATGGMCCAATCTATTCTATTGTACTCATTTTGTGTAAGAATGTGTAAGAATTAATTCTATACATTTTTATTGACAGTAAAGGCCTATCACAAACCAAAGTAATTACCAGGTGCATGGTCATGTTGATGTGATTTCTTGCTGTTCGGTTTTAAAGAAATCCTTTGTTCCCCCGTTTGAGGTTGAGAGAGCCGCAGCCCGGGGGAGCAGAGGAGAGCAGGTTGGTTTGTTTAAACCTGACAGATGTTAGCCCTGCCGTGTTTTAAGACATGTCTTTTAATCCTATTTTGCCTGTGAAGGGACCTTTAAAGATGTGAATACGCAACGGAAAATAGTAAACGTCTGGAGAGTGGCAGCTTGCCTTTTTTAATGTTCGCTATGACAGTAGTCTTCAACACTTCAAACCGTAAAATAAAAACACAAGCTGAATTTGAGCTGAATGTGTGACCAACTGCTTGACATTTTTGTCATAAGTTGATAAGTTTTAATTCACTATTCATGGTCTATTTCCTTGACAAAAGATGTGATAATATTTATTTACAAATGTTTAATAATCCAATTATTTATATTATTATTTAGTATATTATCATACCATATTAATATATCTTTTTTATTAATATACTATTATTACATATATTTACTATATATAATAGTGTTGAACAAATTCAATATTTAGTAATCATAGTTAATATTTATTGAATAAACCACTTCCTGTTTTGTGAATAGTTTCCTTCTTATATTGTTTGCAACTTGTAAAAAACGGTTTCATAGTTTGATCCTTATATTTGACTTTGAAATGTTTATTTTAATGAATATATAATTATCAAATTTATCCTCTGAGAATTATTTCAATATTATACCGTTTACAAATGTGTTTATTCATTTTACTGTAGAATTATTTCTTCAAGACTTGTCTTTAGAGTTATTTTAAAATATTATATTACAGTAATAACTTCATTCTATATTACAGTAATAACTCATTATATATTACAGTAATAACGCCATTCTAAATGACAGTAATACATACATTCTATATTACAGTAATAACTCCATTCTATATTACAGTAATAACGCCATTCTAAATTACAGTAATAACTCCATTCTATATTACAGTAATAACTCCATTCTATATTACAGTAATAACTCCATTCTAAATTACAGTAATAACTCCATTCTATATTACAGTAATAACTCCATTCTATATTACAGTAATAACTACATTCTATATTATAGTAATAACTTAATTCTATATCACAGTAATAACTACATTCTCTATTACAGTAATAACTACATTCTATATTACAGTAATAACTKCATTCTAAATCAAAATAGAATGAAAGAGGTCTTCAGCTTTAATTACTTTCATTTAGAATGACTTATTACTGTAATACGGAATGTAGTTATTACTGTAATATGGAATGTAGTTATTACTGTAATATAGAATTAAGTTATTACTGTAATACAGAATGTAGTTATTACTGTAATATAGAATGTAGTTATTACTGTAATATAGAATTAAGTTATTACTGTAATACAGAATGTAGTTATTACTGTAATATAGATTGTAGTTATTCTGTTACAGTAATAACTCGATTCTAAATAAACAGTAATAACTCCATTCTAAATGAAAATAGAATGAAAGAGGTCTTCAGCTTTAATTACTTTCATTTAGAATGGTTATTACTGTAATACGGAATGTAGTTATTACTGTAATACGGAATGTAGTATTACTGTAATATAGAATTAAGTTATTACTGTAATACAGAATGTAGTTATACTGTAATATAGAATGTAGTTATTCTGTATATACAGTAATAACTTCATTCAAATTACAGTAATAACTCCATCTAAATTATAGTAATAACTCCATTCTAAATGAAAATAGAATGAAAGAGGTCTTCAGCTGTATTGTTAATTTCACTGATCCTTACTGCTAATGATTCATTATTACAGTAGGACTGTTGATTATTGTAAACTAACCCCCCGCCCGCCCCCTCCGTCACAACCACAACCTCCATCTTCTCACTGTCTCACAACTGTTGCGGATGAAAGTCATTTTTACCATAAGGCACTAGTAATAATACTCATCATTATATGTCCTGTTTCCTGGACTCAGATGTAGCCTAGTCCTGAATTCAGAAAACAATTCTCAACAGAGAATAAATCAATAGAAAGAGAATCTCCCATTGACAATGTATTTTAGTCTCGGATTAGATTGGAATCTGCGTCCAGGAAACAGTCCCTATACATTACGTCCACTTGACTGTACTACTGGCTGCTCCTAGTTCTGTTCTTAATGACTACAGTCATTCCTGTGACACAGCGTCTTTCAAGGGAACATTAGAATAGTCATGTCAGATAGAACAGAACGGAGGGTGGCTGGACACTACGATCAATAGCTGTGAATGTTACGGAGGTGCGCGTCCCAAATTGGCACCCTATTCTCTGTACAGTGCGCTACGCACTATAATGACGTGCCATTTGGGACAGTCGTTAAGCAGAGATGGCCCTCTCTCTTAGTATGAAGGAGTGCCTCTCTCCTGTAGTCATGAAGCAGAGTGGCCTCCTCTCCTGTAGTCATGAAGCAGAGTGGCCCTCTCTCCTGTAGTATTGAAGCAGAGTGGCCCTCTCTCCTGTAGTCATGAAGCAGAGTGGCCCTCTCTCTGTAGTCATGAAGCAGAGTGCCCTCTCTCCTGTAGTCATGAAGCAGAGATGGCCCTCTCTCCTGTAGTCATGAAGCAGAGAGGCCTCTCTCCTGTAGTCAGAAGCAGATGGCCCTCTTCCTAGTCATGAAGCAGAGATGGCCCTCTCTCCTGTAGTATAAGCAGAGTTGGCCCTCTCTCCTGTAGTATGAAGCAGAGGTGGCCCTCTCTCCTGTAGTCATGAAGCAGAGATGGCCCTCTCTCCTGATAGTCATGAAGCAGAGATGGCCTCTCTCCAGTAGTCATGAAGCAGAGTCTCTCTCTGTAGTCATGAAGCAGAGTGCCCTCTCTCCTAGTAGTCATGAAGCAGAGGTGGCCCTCTCTCCGTAGTCATGAAGCAGAGTGGCCCTCTCTCCAGTAGTCATAAGCAGAGTGGCCCTCTCTCCTGTAGTCATGAAGCAGATGGCCCTCTCTCCTGTAGTCATTAAGCAGAGGTGGCCCTCTCTCGTAGTCATGAAGCAGAGGTGGCCCTCTCTCCTGTAGTCATGAAGCAGAGGTGGCCTCTCTCCAGTAGTATGAAGCAGAGTGGCCCTCTCTCCTGTAGTCATGAAGCAGAGGTGGCCCTCTCTCCTGTAGTCATGAAGCAGAGAGGCCTCTCTCCTGTAGTCATGAACAGAAAAGATGGCCCTCTCCGTAGTAATGAAGCAGAGATGGCCCTCTCTCCAGTAGTATGAAGCGAGGTGGCCTCTCTCCTGTAGTCTGAAGCAGAGAGATGGCCCTCTCTCCTGTAGTATGAAGCAGAGGTGCCCTCTCTCCTGTAGTCATGAAGCAGAGTGGCCCTCTCTCCTGTAGTAATGAAGCAGAGGTGGCCCTCTCTCTAAGTTTATGAAGCAGAGGTGGCCCTCTCTCTGTAGTAATGAAGCAGAGATGGCCCTCTCTCCTTAGTAATGAAGCAGAGGTGGCCCTCTCTCCTGTAGTAATGAAGCAAGAGTGGCCCTCTCTCCTGTAGTCAATGAAGCAGAGATGGGCCTCTCTCCTAGTATGTAAGCAGAGATGGCCCTCTCTCCAGTAGTATGAAGCAGAGGTGGCCCTCTCTCCTGTAGTTATGAAGCAGAGTGGGCCCTCTCTCCGTAGTATGAAGCAGAGGTCCCTCTCTCCGTAGTTATGAAGCAGAGGTGGCCCTCTCTCCTGTAGTAATGAAGCAGAGATGGGCCCTCTCTCCAGTATAATGAAGCAGAGGTGGCCCTCTTCTCCTGTAGTTATGAAGCAGAGTTGGCCCTCTCTCCTGTAGTCATTAGAAGCAGATGCCTCTCTCCTGTTATGAACAGAGTGGCCCTCTCTCCGTAGTCATGAAGCAGAGATGGCCTCTTCCTGTAGTCATGAAGCAGAGGATGGCCCTCTCTCCTGTAGTCATGAAGCAGAGATGGCCCTCTCTCCTGTAGGTAATGAAGCAGAGATGGCCCTCTCTCCTGTAGTCATGAAGCAGAGATGGCCCTCTCTCCGTAGTCATGAAGCAGAGATGGCCCTCTCTCCTGTAGTATGAAGCAGAGATGGCCCTCTCTCCAGTAGTAATGGAAGCAGAGATGGCCCTCTCTCCGTAGTCATGAAGCAGAGTGGCCCTCTCTCCAGTAGTATGAAGCAGAGTGGCCCTCTCTCCTGTAGTCATGAAGCAGAGGTGGCCCTCTCTCCATAGTAATGAAGCAGGTGGCCCTCTCTCCTGTAGTCATGAAGCAGAGGTGGCCCCTCTCTGTAGTCATGAAGCAGAGATGGCCCTCTCTCCTGTATCATGAAGCAGAGTGGCCTCTCCTGTAGTTATGAAGCAGAGTGGCCCTCTCTCCTGTAGTCATGAAGCAGATGGCCCTCTCTCCTGTAGTCATGAAGCAGAGATGGCCCTCTCCTGTAGTTATGAAGCAGAGTGGCCCTCTCTCCTGTAGTATGAAGCAGAGGGCCCTCTCTCCTGAGTTATGAACAGAGGATGGCCCTCTCTCCTGTAGTCATGAAGCAGAGATGGCCCTCTCTCCTGTAGTAAGAAGCAGAGTGGCCCTCTCTCCTGTAGTTATGAAGCAGAGTGGCCCTCTCTCCTGTAGTCATGAAAGCAAGAGTGGCCCTCTCTCCTGTAGTTATGAAGCAGAGATGGCCCTCTCTCCTGTATCTATGAAGCAGAGGTGGCCCTCTCTCCTGTAGTCATGAAGGCAGAGATGGCCCTCTCTCCTGTAGATAAGTCATGAAGCAGAGATGGCCCTCTCTCCAGTAGTCATGAAGCAGAGATGGCCCTCTCTCCCTGTAGTCATGAAGCAGAGGTGGCCCTCTCTCCTGTAGTCATGAAGCAGAGATGGCCTCTCTCCAGTAGTAGATTAAGCAGAGGGCCTCTCTCCTGAGTATGAAGCAGAGTGGCCCTCTCTCCTGTAGTATGAAGCAGAGATGGCCCTCTCCCTGTAGTATGAAGCAGAGATGGCCCTCTCTCCTGTACATGAAGCAGAGGTGCCTCTCTCCTGTAGTCATGAAGCAGAGGTGGCCCTCTCTCCAGTAGTATAAGCAGAGATGGCCTCTCTCCTGTAGTATAAGCAGAGATGGCCCTCTCTCCTCGTAGTCATGAAGCAGAGATGGCCTCTCTCTGTAGTCATGAAGCAGAGATGGCCTCTCTCCTTAGTCATGAAGCAGAGATGGCCTCTCTCCTTAGTCATGAAGCAGAGATGGCCCTCTCTCCTGTAGTCATGAAGCGAGAGATGGCCCTCTCTCCTGTAGTCATGAAGCAGAGTGGCCCTCTCTCCGTAGTCATGAAGCAGAATGGCCTCTTCCTAGTCATGAAGCAGAGATGGCCCTCTCTCCTGTAGTCATGAAGCAGAGATGGCCTCTTCTCCAGTAGTCATGAAGCAGAGTTGGCCCTCTCTCCTGTAGTCATGAAGCAGAGATGGCCTCTCTCCAGTAGTCATGAAGCAGAATGCCTCTCTCCTGTAGTTATGAAACAGAGATGGCCCTCTCTCCTTAGTCATGAAGCAGAGTGGCCCTCTCCCGTAGTCATGAAGCAGAGATGGCCCTCTCTCCTGTAGTCATGAAGCAGAGGTGGCCCTCTCTCCTGTAGTCATGAAGCAGAGTGGCCTCTCTCCTGTAGTCATGAAGCAGAGATGGCCCTCTCTCTGTAGTCATGAAGCAGAGATGGCCCTCTCTCCTGTAGTCATTAAGCAGAGATGGCCTCTCTCCTGTAGTATGAAGCAGAGGTGGCCCTCTCTCCTGTAGTCATGAAGCAGAGGTCCCTCTCTCCTGTAGTCATGAAGCAGAGATGGCCCTCTCTCCTAGTCATGAAGCAGAGATGGCCCTCTCTCCTGTAGTCATGAAGCAGAGATGGCCCTCTCTCCTGTAGTCATGAAGCAGAGATGGCCCTCTCTCCTGTAGTCATGAAGCAGAGATGGCCCTCTCTCCTTGTAGTCATGAAGCAGAGATGGCCCTCTCCTGTAGTATGAAGCAGAGATGGCCCTCTCTCCTGTAGTCATGAAGCAGAGTGGCCCTCTCTCCTGTAGTCATGAAGCAGAGGTGGCCCTCTCTCCTGAGTCATGAAGCAGAGATGGCCCTCTCTCCTGTAGTCATGAAGCAGAGATGGCCCCTCTCTCCTGTAGTCATGAAGCAGAGATGGCCCCTCTCCTGTAGTCATGAAGCAGAGTGGCCCTCTCTCCGTAGTATGAAGCAGAGTGCCCTCTCTCCTGTAGTCATGAAGCAGAGATGGCCCTTCTCCTGTAGTTATGAAGCAGAGATGGCCCTCTCTCCTGTAGTCATGAAGCAGAGATGGCCCTCTCTCCGTAGTCATGAAGCAGAGGTGGCCCTCTCTCCTTAGTCATGAAGAGAGATTGCCCTTCTCCTGTAGTTATGAAGCAGAGATGGCCCTCTCTCCTGTAGTCATGAAGCAGAGATGGCCCTCTCTCCTGTAGTCATGAAGCAGAGGTGGCCTCTCTCCTGTAGTCATGAAGCAGAGATGGCCTCTCTCCTGTAGTCATGAAGCAGAGGATGGCCCTCTCTCCTGTAGTCATGAAGCAGAGATGGCCCTCTCTCCAGTAGTAATGAAGCAGAGATGGCACTCTCCTGTAGTTATGAGGGATTCAGTGGGTGGCATGGGAGTCAGAGTGCGACCCCAGGTTCGTAGGCGGGATATCCCTGCTTTAGTGTCCTTCTCTCTTTATACACCGGCGTCGCAGGTCGTTAACATGGTGTAATAGGAGTGGGCTGGGGCTGGCTGCATCCCATCTGCCAGGGGGTGACAGAGTGACTGTAGAATGGGTGGCATCTCAACCAGAGTTTAAAGAGAAAAGTCACCTCTAAGTGGAAATGAACCAGTGTAACATGTCATAAATTCATTCCTTGTCCCTCCAGTATTTTTCCATCTTATATATATATATTTTTTTGAGTCAAAAATGATCCTTCTTAGTTCTCCATGCCCACACATTCCCACCCTGATTCCAGTAGACGACAAAACTGTACCATCCCTGTACAGGCTACACAGTTTTATAAACTACACATGTAGTATCTTTCATTTGACCAGTATTGTCACAACAAAAATAATCCTGCATCGACAGGATTTGAACGTCTTGATCGGGGGCTATTAGCTGGACGAACAGGTGCAGTTAGCCCTGTATGGCCTGGTAATAACAGCCTGTCTCTCTCTCTCTCTCTCTTCTCTCTCTTTCTCTCTCTCTCTTCCTCTCTCTCTCTCTCTCTCTCTCTCTCTCTCTCTCTCTCTCGCTCTCTCTCTCTCCCCCCCCTCTCTATCTCCCTCTCTCTCTCTCCCCCCCCCCCTCCCTCCCCCCCCTCTCTCCCTCTCTCTCTCCCTTCCCCCTCTCCTCCCCCCTCTCTCTCCCTCTTCCCCCTCTCTCTCCCCCCTCTCTCTCCCCTCCCTCTCTCTCCCCCTCCATCCCTTCTCTCTCCCCCCCTCTCTCTCTCCCTCCCACTGTCTCTCAAATCAATTAAATTCAAGGGCTTTATTGGCATGGAAACATGTTAACATTGTCAAAAGCAAGTGAAGTATATAAATATACAAAAGTGAAATAAACAATAAAAATGAACAGTAAACATTACATTACATTACAAATGTAGGTGTTTGTCCCCCTGTGTGCTGAGGGGTGTCAGGTTTTTGTCCAATTCTGGCATTTAGGTCGCCACAGACTAATAGACTAATGTCCCTGGGCCTGGAAATGGTTGATCTCTCTCTCTCTCTCTCTGTCTCTCTCTCTCTCTGTCTCTCTCTGTCTCTCCCTCCCTCTCTCTCCCTCTCTCTCCCTCTCTCTCTCTCTCTCTCTCTCTCTCTCTCATATCCTCGGGTATTGTCTCTGATCATAAGGCTTTGACATTCATAACAATCCAATCTTGTTATTGATCATTTTCTCACCAGTAGATAGTGATTGATTGGTCCTCAAAACACACTCTGATATTATGACGATAACATATTCTTAACACATCAAAATAATGTGTGATTTTGGAACACTATTTCAGCGTTGATATATTTCTGTCTGAAATATAATTGTATTCTTGGTTAAAGTATTGTCTGTTTATTATTTTATTTATTATTATTATTATAATTTTTTTCAACGATTAGAAAGTTATTTAAAAAGTAGTCTATCTGAAACAAATTATTGGATTTATATAAAATGTAATATATCCAAAATTTGACTCAATTATAAATATAGTCTTTAAATAGTTATATGGGGAAAAACCAAGCAGAATGTCTCTACGTATGCAGAGAGAGTAATGGAGATAAGAGTTTGCCCTCTGTTGCTTATGACGTTGTGTTACTATTGTACTACTGGCCCATTGTAATGGCGAGTGAATTAGAATAGCAGATACACCACTCTGACATCTCTCAAACTAGAGGCCCATCTCTGTTTCTGACCGGGCTCCTTCTCCATCAGGGTTGGTCACTCAATTCAGGAAATGATTTGAATTTAAAATCACTTCCTGAATTTAAACTTTTTTTTAAAAGAAAGCTTTAAGTTATTAATTGAGGAACCATTTTCAAATAATTGTCATTTTTCAGTTTACTTCCTGAATTGACCCCCAACCCTATCCTACATGTTCATACTATATTACCCACATCATTCTGTAAGATTGTTGTTGTTTCTGAAAATACAATTTAGAAGAATATATCTATTACTATTTATTATTATTTAAATAAAAAAATACACACATAATAATTTTGAACAAAACATGAAGTGTGAGGTCAAGTTAAGAAGAAGTAATCAATCACTATTGGCAAAGAAATGGTGTCATGCTTAATAGGAGGGCGGGTGGGGAGAGAGAGACAACTAGAGAGAGATAAGGGGGAGAGAGAGAGAGATAATTACTTGACAAATTGGAAAGAATTAACAAAAAAACAGAGCAAACTAGAATGGTATTTGGCCCTAAACAGAGAGTACACAGTGGTAGAATACCTGACCACTGTGACTGACCCAAACTTAAGGAAAGCTTTGAGTATGTACAGACTCAGTGAGTCTGCCGCCGTAGGCAGACCTGGCTCTCAGAGAGCCAGGTCTGCAAATTCTGATCTAATACTGCCGGATTACACTGCAAATTCTGATCCATTACTGCCGGATTACACTGCAAATTCTGATCCAGTACTGCCGGATTACACTGCAAATTCTGATCCAGTACTGCCGGATTACACTGCAAATTCTGAT
>NW_019945822.1:0-10873 GCF_002910315.2 Salvelinus sp. IW2-2015 | reverse complement strand
TATGATCCAGTACTGCCAGTTACACTGCAGACAGTGTGTGTCAGGGATGGTACAGTTTGCGTCATATTTGTACATTATTGTTGTTACGGTTTCTCAGCATCTAACTGCTTGTGTCTACGGTGTTGTTGTGATTTATCCATTATCCATCCAAGTGTTTTCCCAGGGAGTACAGCCCAATGTGTTCCCAGGGAGTACAGCCCAATGTGTTCCCAGGGAGTACAGCCCAATGTGTTCCCAGGGTACAGCCCAATGTGTTCCCAGGACTACAGCCCAATGTGTTCCCAGGGAGTACAGCCCAATGTGTTCCCGGTCGCGTCGATTCCTCCCGGTCTTACCTAATTTGCACACATTGTATATAGACTTATTTTTCTACTGTATTATTAACTGTATGTGTGTTTTACTCCATGTGTAACTCTGTTTGTTGTATGTGTCGCACTGCTTGCTTTATCTTGGCCAGTCGCAATTGTAAATGAGAACGTGTCTCAATTGGCCTACCTGGTTTAAATAAAGGTGAAAAAAATAAATAATAATAATTAAAATAATCTATGCGAGTTCACAACATTGCCCCCTCGCGTGCAACCTATCGGATTCCGTTACGCACAACATGCAGCTACCCAAGCGTGGTTGGCTCCCAGGCCGGCCCAATGGCGACCACTTGTGACGTTGTGACAACACGGCCAATACCAACGTTTTTTTACCACCCGAGAACAGGTAAAGAATACTAAATCCAATAACGTAAATAATTGTAGCACCACAAAGTCATTTACATGCTGAAATGTATCTTCCCCCGGGGGGCTGCTTATATTGGTCAAACTAAACAAACATTGAAACATCGCATCGCAGAACAAAAGGCAGCTATTCGAAAAGAAACACGGACTATTTGTACTGCGCGCCACTGCATGGAAGCCAAACGTGGCTCGCCTCCTCCCTGTGTTTCTGCAGCTGTAGAACACGTCCTCGTTTCACCAAGAGGGAGGTGACATCATACCTAAACTAGAACAAAGAGAGCGGACATCATACCTAAATGAAAACAAAGAGAGGAACATCATACCTAAACTGAAACAAAGAGAGATGACATCATACCTAAACTTGAAACAAAGAGAGGTGACCATCATACTTAAACTGAAACAACGAGAGAGTGACATCATACACTAAACTGAAACAAAGAGAGGTGACATCATACCTAAACTGAAACAAAGAGAGTACATCATACCTAAACTGAAACAAAGAGAGATGACATCATACCTAAACTGAAACAACGAAGAGGTGACATCATACCTGAAACTGAAACAAAGGGAGATACATCATACCTAAACGTGAAACAAAGGGAGGTGACTCAACTAAACTGAAACAAAGGAGGTGACATCATAACCTGAAACAAAGGGAGAGGTGACATCATACCTAAACTGAAACAAAGGAGGTGCACAACTGAAGAGGGACATCATAACTGAAACAACAAAGGAGGGACATCATAAACTGAAACAAAGGGAGGTGACATCTACTAACTGAAACAAAGGGAGGTGACATGCACCTAACTGAAACAAAGGGAGGCACATCAATAACTGAAACAAAGGGAGTGACATCATACTAACTGAAACAAAGGGAGGTCACATCATGAACTGAAACAAACGAGGTGTATCTGGCACAGTACTCCTTAGACACTGTGGTTCTTAAGGGTCTGAACGATGATTTATCACTGTCCCCGTTTCTATAATGTTGCTTAGATTGTTTTGGGGGGTGGGGGGACTGTGTCCCGGAGACACTGTGTCTCCGGATTCACAGACACTCAAATATCCCCTATGTATATTTTGACATAAGGCTCAGGGCCAGACCCAAGATGCAGACCCAGACCCAGATGCAGACCAACAGAGCAGATCAGACCCAGATGCAGACCCAGATGCAGAAACCCAGAACCCAGATCGGACAGACCCAGAATGCAGACCCACATGCAGACCCATGACCCATATGCAGACCCAGGACCCAGATGCAGACCCAGACCCAGACCCCAGACCCAGATGCAGGACCCAGATGTCAGACCCAGACCCAGATGCAGACACAGAGAGGGAGATGGTTGATGCCAGCGCTCCCGTCCCGCCCTATTCCCCCCCTTCCAAACGGGCGTACAAGAACCGGGGAGGGGGAAGGAAACCCGGCAGTGCACGCGAAGACAATTCGCCACGTCCATTGTGACAGACGGTTAAAAGTCCCAAAACAGATCAGGAGTCCAAGGACAGGTACCAAGTGGCAACGCAGAGACATGGCTCTAAGGTCAGGGGCAAGGCAAACTGGTCATGAGTCGCCGTTATCTTTCTTGTACCGGTCAAGAACAGGGCACAGGCGTCAACCAGAGAGGTGTGGGACACGCAGAGGGTAACGCGGGATGGGACTAGGCAAAAGAGAAGGAATAGCCAAAAGCGCAGGAGCACGTTAAAAAACATGCCTGCGTTGAACTTTGAATACAGAGCATAAGGACTGAACTGACGGTCCGCGTATCAGAGAGACAGGAGCACACAGCCGCCCTCAGTGATAATACACTGGAGGAAAAACAAGATGAACTGTCACAGAAGAGACAGGAAACACAGTGATAAATACACTGGGGGAAAACAAGATGAACGTGTCACAGAGAGACAGAAGAAAACACAGTGTGATATAATACACTGGGGAACAAGAGATGGAACTGTCACGAAAGAACAGAAACACAGGGATAAATTACACTGGGGAAAACAGGAGTGGACACCTGGCCAGGACAGGATGTAGATGATCCAGTCACAATGTCGAGCAGGTGAAAACAGCATCTAGCGCGCGTACCAGACATGGCCTGTTGATTAATGAGATACACTATGTTAGTCTCATTACTTTGTGTCTCACACCTTCGAAACAATTATCATCGTCTGTGTCTCGATGGAGCCACTAGTGAAATAAGAGCTGAGTGCACCGCTTCAGGTCTGAGGAATGACGAGAGAGGAAGACCGTCAGCTTGACAGTAGCGAACGTTCAGCTCCCCTGTGTCCATCAATGGATTAAAGTGAGCAATCTCTCTCTTTTACTGCCGGATTACACTGCAAATTCTGATCCAGTACTGCCGGATTACACTGCAAATTATGATCCAGTACTGCCAGATTACACTGCAGACAGTGTTGTGTCAGGGATGGTACAGTTTGTCTGTCAGATTTGTACATTATTTGTTGTTACGGTTTCTCAGCATCTAACTGCTTGTGTCTACGGTGTTGTTGTGATTTATCCATTATCCATCCAAGTGTTTTCCCAGGGAGTACAGCCCAATGTGTTCCCAGGGAGTACAGCCCAATGTGTTCCCAGGGAGTACAGCCCAATGTGTTCCCAGGGAGTACAGCCCAATGTGTTCCCAGGGACTACAGCCCAATGTGTTCCCAGGGAGTACAGCCCAATGTGTTCCCGGTCGCGTCGATTCCTCCCGGTCTTACCTAATTTGCACACATTGTATATAGACTTATTTTTCTACTGTATTATTAACTGTATGTGTGTTTTACTCCATGTGTAACTCTGTGTTGTTGTATGTGTCGCACTGCTTTGCTTTATCTTGGCCAGGTCGCAATTGTAAATGAGAACGTGTTCTCAATTGGCCTACCTGGTTTAAATAAAGGTGAAAAAAATAAATAATAATAATTAAAATAATCTATGCGAGTTCACAACATTGCCCCCTCGCGTGCAACCTATCGGATTCCGTTACGCACAACATGCAGCTACCCAAGCGTGGTTGGCTCCCAGGCCGGCCCAATGGCGACCACTGTGTACGTTGTGACAACACGGCCAATACAACGTTTTTTTACCACCCGAGAACAGGTAAAGAATACTAAATCCAATAACGTAAWTAATTGTAGCACCACAAATGTCATTTACATGCTGAAATGTATCTTCCCCCGGGGGGGGGGGGGCTGCTTATATTGGTCAAACTAAACAAACATTGAAACATCGCATCGCAGAACAAAAGGCAGCTATTCGAAATAGAAACACGGACTATTTGTACTGCGCGCCACTGCATGGAAGCCAAACGTGGCTCGCCTTCCTCCCTGTGTTTCTGCAGCTGTAGAACACGTCCTCGTTTTCGTTTCCCAAGAGGAGTACATCATACCTAAACGAAACAATGAAGAGGACAATGATACCTAAACTGAAACAAAAGAGAGACATATACTAAACTGAAACCAAAAGAGGTGACATCATACCTAAACTGAACAAAAGAGTGACATCATACCTGAAACTGAAACAAAGAGAAGAGACATCATTACCTTAAAACTAAACAAAGAGATGACATCCATACCTAAACGAAACAAAAGAGAGGTACATCATACCTAAAACTTGAAACAACGAGAGGTGACATCATACCTAAACTGAAACAAAAGGGAGGATGACATCATACCTAAACTGAAACAAAGGAGATGACATCATACCTAAACTGAACACAACAGAGTACATCAAACCTAAAACTGAAACAAAGGGATGACACATAACCTAAACATGAAACAAGGAGATGACTCATAACCTTAAAACTGAAACAAAGGAGTACATCATACCCTAAACTAAACAAAGAAGTACATCATAACCTAACTGAAACAAAGGAATAACTTCATACCTACTGAAAACAAAGCGAGCATGACATCATACCTTAAACTGGAAACAACGAGAGGTGACATCATACCTAAACTAAAACAAAGGATGACATCATACCTAAACTTAAACAAAGGATTGACATCATACCTAAAACTAAACAAAGGGATGTACATCATACCTAAACTGAAACAACGAGAGTAATAACCAACTGAAAACAAAGGAGTTGACATCATACTAACCGAAACAACGAGAGTACATCATACCTAAACTGAAACAACGAGAGGTGACATCATACCTAACTGAAACAAAGGAGGTACATCATACCTAAACTGAAACACGAGAAGGTACATCATTTTGACCTAAACTGAAAACAAAAGGGAGTACATCATACCTAAACTGAAACAAAGGGAGGTGACATCATACCTAAACTGAAACAAAGGAGAGTGACATCATAAACTGAAAACAAAGGAGGTTGTTCTGACAGTACTGCTAACAACTGTGGGTTCTTAAGGGCTGAACGATGATTTATCACTTCCCCTTTCTATAATGGGCTTGATTTGTGTTGGCGGGGGGGGGGGGGCGAGCATGTGTCGGAGACTGTGTCTCGGATTCACAACACTCAAAATCCCCTTGTATATTTGACATTAAGGGCTCAGCCAGACCCCAGATGCAGACCCAGATGCAGAAACCCAGACCCAGATGTAGACCAACCCAGATGCAGACCCAGACCCAATGAACCCATATGCAGACCCAGACCAGACGCCAGATGCAGACCCAACCCAGATGCAGACCAGACCCAAGATCAGACAGATGCATACCAGACCCAGATCAGACCCAGACCCAGATGCAGACCCAGACCAGATGCGACCCAGACCCACGACCAGATGCAGACCAAGGCAGACCAACCAGACCCAATGCACACCCAGACCCCAGACCCAGATGCAGACCCAGACCAGATGCAGAGCCCAACCCAGATGCAGACCCAGACCAGATGCAGACCCAGACCCAAATGCGACCCAGACCCAGACCCAACCCAGACCCCAGATGAAGACCCAGACCCAGACCCGACCCAATCAGACCCAACCAAATCCAGACGCAGACCAGATGCAGACGCAGACCCAGATGCAGACCACATGCAGACCCAGACCCAGATTTGCAAACCCAGATGCAGACCAACCCAGATGTAGACCCAGATGCAGACCCAGACCAGACCCAAACAGACCAGACCCAGATGCAGAACCAACCCAGCACCCAGACACCAGATGCAGGACCCAGACCCAATGCAACCAGACCCAGATCAGACCCAGACCCCCAGATGCAGACCCAGACCCATATGCAGACCAACCAATGCAGAACCCAGATGCAACCCAGACCCAGACCCAGATGGCAGACCCAGACCCAATGCAGACCCAGACCCAAGATGCCAACACAGACCCAGATGGCAGACCAGACCAGATGCAGACCCAGACCATATGCAGACCCAGAATGCAGACCCAGACCCAGACCCAGATGCAGACCCAGACCCAGATGCAGACCCAGACCCAACTCCAACCCAGATGCAAGACCCAATCGACCACCAGTGCAACTACGAAGGGAGCATGTCGTGAGCGTAGATTATTTATACCAAAGGGAAGGCAAGGAATAAGTCGTGACATAGGTAAAGGGTTCCAAAACCGATCAGAGTCCAATACAGATGTGCAGGACAGCTCAAGTCAGAGACTTCAGGCCGGCCGTGTACAGAGTCCAGAAAACGCAAGGTCAAAAACCGCGAAGGGACTGACAAACGATGGGAGGACATGCAAACAGCAGAGATAGCAAACAGTTTAAAAAACATTGTTGAGTTACCCAGAACTTAAGAAAACAGGAACACAGGTAAATACATGAAAAATAACGTACAGAGAACAGAAACACAGCGATAAATAACACTGGCGAAAACAAGAATAACTGTCACAGAGACAGAAACACAGGATAAATACACACTGGAAAACAAGAGAAACTGTCACAGGAACAGGAAACACATGGATAAATTACACTGGAAAACAAGTCGACACCTGAGGGATGGAACCCACACAAGGACAGGTAAAACAATCAGGCTGACAGACATGCCTTATTAATGTAGAAACCACTATATTATGCTCATTACTTGTCTACACCTCTACAACAATTATCATCTATTGTGCTCGATGGCTCACTAAATAAAGCTGAGTGCACGCTTCAGTCTGAGGAAAGACAGAGGAAGACTCAGCTAGACGTAGAACTTCAGTCCCTGTTGTCGCATCAATGGATAAAGTGACAAATAAATATAAATACACTTTGCCTTCATTTGTTTGTCCATTCTTTTAACCTAAATATTGTCCTTTAGGAATTTCTTGTAAAACCAATTCTCTATTTTTTTTTCTGTCAGTGTTGTTGACACCCTCCTTCTTTTGATTGCGCATGCGAAGGCCCACCTTGATACTCATCCATCCATAGATATTACTTTTACAAACCATGTATCAAACTACGTCAAGACACAGATCGTGATCCCCACTCCCTTTCACTTTACGTCACATTTACTTGACACGATAAAACGACGAGCTCTAAATGGAAAACGTCTTGAGTGTGCTTTCCTGTATTAGATATGGCGATTCCCTAAAGTGGCCCCCTCTCCCATATCGATACGTTCACTACTGTTGACCCAGAGCTCCATATAGCCTAGGGTGCCATTTGGATGCAGCCTATCGTGCTGTAGTGACTAGTTCTGTCTTGGTGTTATTCATCCTCAGACTGATCAGGTATATACTGTAGAGGAGGTATGTGTCCTGTTTGGATCCTGAGACGTCTGGTCAGGGATATACTGTAGAGGGGGTATGTGTCCTGTTGATGCCTGAGACGTCTGTCAGGATATTACTGTAGAGGAGGTTATTGTCCTGTTGATGCCGAGAAGTTTCTGGCAGAGTATACTGTAGAGGAAGGTATGTTCCTGTTGGATGCCTGAGACGTTCTGCTTCAATATACTGTAGAGGAGTATGGTGGGTCCTGTTGGATGCCTGGAGACGTCGGGTCAGTATATACTTAGAGGAGGTATGTGGTCCTGTTGATGCCTGGAGACGTCTGATCAGATATACTAATAGAGGAGGGATGTGGTCCTGTTGATGCCTGGAGACGTGCTGATAGAGATATACTGTAGAGAGATGCTGCTCCTGTTGGATCCTGGAGACGTCTGTCAGATATACTGTAGAGGAGTATTGTCCTGTTGGAGCCTGAGACGTCTGGTCAGATATACTGTAGAGGAGGTATGTAGTCCTGTTGATGACCTGGAAGTTCTGATCAGATATACTGTAGAGGAGGTATGTGGCTCCTGTGAATGCCTGGAACGTCTGCGTGCAGGATATACTGTAGAGAGGATGTGGTCCTGTTGGATCCTGGAACGTCTGTCAGATATACTGTGAGAGTATGTGTTCCGTTGGATGCCGGAGACGTCTGATCAGATATTTACGGTAGAGAGGTATGTTGTCCGTTGGAGCCTGAGACGTCTGATCAAGGTATACTTAAGAGGAGTATGCTGGGTCCTGTTGGATGCCTGGAACGTCTGTCAGGATATACTGTAGAGGAGTATGTGCCTGTTGGATCCTAGAGACGTCTGATCAGATATTACTGTAGAGGAAGGTATGTGTCCTGTGGATGCGCTGGAAAGTCTGTCAGGAATACTGTAGAGGAGGTATTGTCCTGTGATGCCTGAGACTCTGTCAGATATACTGGAGAGGAGGTATGTCGTCCTGTGGATGCCTGAACGTCTGTTCAGAATACTGTAGAGGAGAGTATGTGCTGTTGATGCCTGAACGTCTGGTCAGGATATACTGTAGAGAGGTATTGTCCTGTTGGATCCTGAACGTCTGATCAGGAATATACTGTAGAGGAGGTATGTGGTCTGTTGATGCCTGGAGACGTCTGATCAGAATACTATAAGGAGGGATGTGGTCCTGTTGGATGCCTGGAGACGTCTGTTCAGATGATACTGTAGAGGAGGGTATGTGTCCTGTTGGATCCTGGAGCGTCTGGTCGGATAGTATTAGAGAGGTATGTTCCTGTTGATGCCTGGAGACGTCTATCAGGATATACTGTAGAGGAGCATTGTTCCTGTGATGCCTGAGAACGTCTATCAGGATATACTGTAGAGGAGGTATTGCTGTTGGATGCCTGGAGACGTCTCATCAGGATATACTATAAGAGGTATGTGGTCTTTGGATATGCCTGGAGACGTCTGATCAGGATATACTGTAAAGGTAGTGCGGTCACTCTGGTCTGCAGCCACTATTACTGCAGCGTGGAGTCACTCTGTCTGTGACAAGCTACTAAAACCAGGTAGGAAGACATAGCGTGCTGCGTCATAGACACATAGACCCAAAGCTACGCGCCCAAAGCTACGCTCAGCACCAGACTATATAGCTCAAGCTGTTCTCTCCTACTAAGCCACAACAGTAATGGTTCATTCATCGTTATCTCGATCAGCTCACACAAAATTGTTTTCACTAAATATTATCTGTTTCTGCGCTTGCAAATCTCTGAAAATGTACAAATGTCAGCCTCAGCTGTATTATGCTATAGGATCATTGTTGCCTCCAGTGGGGTATGTTCCCGGATTTCTTCGATGGCATCTGAGGTACGCCATGTTTCATCACTGCTTCATCAATAAGGTGCAGCGACACCGTCGTCCCCACAGGACTTACGTACCATACTCCACCAAAGCATGGATCTACAGGCAACATCCGCACTGAAGCTAAAGGTAGCTGACAGCTTTCAAGGACGACTCTAACCAGGAGCTTAAAGAAGACCCGCTGCTCCGACAACCATCAAACAGCAGAAGCGTCAATACAGGACTTAAGATCGAATCATAATACACCAGCTCTGATTGACTCGTCGAGTGCAGGGCGCGCAAAACTATACAACTACGAAGAAGCACAGCGAGAGCGCCCAGTGAAACGACTACCAGACGAGCAAGTTACTGTCTATACCGCTTTGAGCAAAATAACCACTGAAACATAAGATGAGAGCACACCATGTGTCGAAGACTGTGTGATCAACGCTCTCTGCAGACATGTGAGTAAGACCTTTAAACAGTCAAGATTCACAAGGCCGCAGGCCAGATGGATTACCAGACGTCTCGTGCATGCCTGACCAAACTGGCAAGTGTCATTGACTGATATTTCAACCGCTCCCTTCTGAGTCTGTAATACCAATGTTTCAAGCAGACCACCATACTCCATGTGCCAAGAACACAAAGGTAACCTGTTAATGTGAGGTAACTATGACGAAGATAATTACAGAGGTAAACAGCATGTAAAAAGTGGAGGGGGGTGGCTGGAGCTTTGAAATTTTTAGGGCTTTCTCTATGCCTGTATAGAGATCCTGGATGCAGGAAGCTTGCCCCGAGATTACTGGCCGTACACACTACCCTCTGTGCCTTGCGTCAGCAGCCGAGTAGTTGCCATACCAGTGATCAACCAGTCGGATGCTTCGATGGCAGCGTAGGACCTTTTGAGGATTCTGAGACCAATGCCAAATCTTTTCAGTCTGCTGAGGGAATAGTTTTGTATGTGTCCTCTTTCATGACTTCTTGGTGTGCTTGACATGATAGTTTGTTGTATGTGGACCCTTCTCCACTACCAGCCCCGTCGATGAGAATGGAGGCTCTCGGTCCTCCTTTCTTAGTTCTACAATATCCCTGCTGTCTTGATCAGTTGGGAAGGTTTGGTCCTGCACCACACGGCCAGTTCTTGACCACCTCCCGTATAGGCATGTTCTCGTCGTTGTCGTGATCAGGCCTACCACTGTTGTGTCAACGGCAAACTTAATGATTGTTTGAGCGTGCCTGGCCGTGCATCATGAGTGAACAGGGGTACAGGAGGGGCTCACACGCACCCTTAGGCCCACGTGTGAGGATCAGCGTGGCAGATGGTTGTTACCTACCCTACCACCTCTTGGCGCCCTCAGAATTCAGATCCAGTGCGAGATGTTTATCCAGGGTCCTTAGCTTAGTGATGAGCTTGTGCACTATGTATTGAACGCTGACTGTAGGTCAATGAACAGCGCATGCTCCACATAGTTGTTACTTTTTCCAGTGGAAAGGGCAGTGTGGAGATGCATAGAGATTACATCATCTGTAATCTTTGGCGCGATATGCAAATTTGCGAGTGGTCTAGTTTCTGAGATAATTGGTTTGATGTGACCATGACCACCTTTCAAAGCACTTCATTGCTACGGACGTTGAGTGCCACGGTCGTTAGCAGACTCTTACCATACCTCT
>NW_019945821.1:29172-38896 GCF_002910315.2 Salvelinus sp. IW2-2015 | reverse complement strand
TGTATATGTAGGGCACGAACCTTTAACCCAGGAGCCCCCTATGAGGCACGCACCTTTAACCAAGAACCCTATTGTAGGGCACACCTTTAACCAGCAACCCCTATGTAGGCACACCTTTAACCAGACCCCTATGTAGGCACGACCTTTAACCAGACCCCCTATGTAGGCCACGACCTTAACCAGAAAACCCCCCCCCCCCCCCCCTTATGTAGGGGCCACAACCTTTAACCAGACCCCTATGTTAGGCACGACCTTTAAACCAGAACCCCTATGTTAGGCACATACCTTTAACCAGAGCCCTATGTAGAGGCACCTTAACCGAAACCCCAAAGGCACGACCTTTAACCAGTGGGACCCCTATGTAGGCACGACCTTAAACACAAAGAACCCCTATGTAGACAACGTACCTTTAAACCAGAGCCCCTATGTAGGGCACGACCTTTAACCAGGAACCCCCCTATGTAGGGCACGACCTTTAACCCAGACCCCCCTATGTAGGCCTTACAAGCGACACCTTTACAGAACCAGACCCCCTATGTAGGGGCCCAAACGACCTTTAGCAACCAGAACCCCCTATGTAGGCACGACTTAACAGACCAGAGCCCCTATTAGGGCACTACCTTTAACCAGAACCCCCCTATGTAGGGCACTACCTTTAACCAGAAGCCCCTATGTAGGCACAACCTTTAACCAGAACCCTATGTAGGGCACGACCTTTTTAAACCAGACCCCCTATGTTAGGGCACGACCTTTAACCAGAAGCCCCTATGTAGGCCACACCTTTAACCAGAACCCCTATGTAGGCACACCTTAAAAGCCAGAACCCTATGTAGGCACCACCTTAACCAAGGAGACCCCGATGTAAGGCAACGACCTTTAACCAAACCCCTATGTAGGCACGGACTCTTACCAGAACCCCTATTATAGGCACGACCTTTAACCAGAGCCCCTATTTAGGCACTGACACTTTAACCAACGAAACCGCTATGTAGGGCACTCACCTTTAACCAGAAACCCCCTATTGTAGGGCACCGGACCTTTTAACCACGAGCCCCTATGTAGGGCACTACCTTTAACCAGAACCCCTATGTAGGGCACTACCTTTAACCAGAACCCCTATGTACGGGGCACTTACCTTTAACCAGAAGCCCCTATGTAGGCCACTACCTTTAACCAGACCCTATGTAGGGCACTACCTTAAACCAGAAGCCCCTATGTAGGCACAACCTTTAACCAGAGCCCCTATGTAGGCACTTACGTACGTGGGGCTTTAAACTACACAGGATGGTCCGACCAGGTGTTACTGTTCCAGATTGGGGAGATCCAGGCTTTTACAAACCCTTCTGGAAGATTCCTGCAATCAGGAGGGAGTACGTAGGAAATCTAGAGTCCTCTGATCAGGATTTCTAGATAACCTGGCAGTTTGGAGAACGTTTGAAGGATCCCTTGTTCCATGCCTGATACTTGGTTCACAGTCCGGGGTCTACGGTCACCGTGGTGTGTTTTGGGGGAAGGGACGGGATGGGTTAAGGTCTGACTTTTCGGAAAGGTCTAGATGTTGTCCGTGGCTGTATTTAGCCGTGCCGTGCTGTGCTCAGGACCCTTTCGCTTAGAATCTGCTGAGCTGTCAGAATGTTTGTTTACTGTGGTGGTGCTGCGTTACCTAACTAGCATAACTCGGAGAAGTCACACGGACCTGAACCCTTGACCTGTATAGCTCTCATACTTCCACGGTCTAAAACACTTCATAGATAAGAGAGAGATAGAGGTTAGAAACACCTGCAAGTTGTTTTAAACAGTTAAGGCCACGTCTGTATTCTGTGTCTCAAACACAGCAAACTGAGAAAGAGAAATGGGGGTTGTTAACACTAGAAACAGTTGACTCTGTTGTGAAAAAGCTCCAACTTCAACCTGTGTTTTTTATAAGACCATATTAATCTCATCTATGAAGAGTCGTACAATTGTTGTGAACAGTTTTAAAGAAGTGGTAGAAAGTTGTTTTGGAAAAGTTTTTAAATGACACGCTTAAGTACGTTTAGTTTAAAGGACTAGTCTGTCCTCCAGCCGTCTCCCTCCAGCCGTCTCCCTCCAGTATGTTTTGTGGATTAGGTTACCCTCCACATTATTCAGCAGGATACTAAACTGCCACTCCTTCAGACAGCTGTTTTCTTTATGACAGAGGATAAATCAGAGTCCTACTGTTCCTGTTCAGAACTAATCTGTGACCTACTACAAGGTAGGGTTGTAATGGAATTGGCATCGAACATRACACCCTCCCTAGGAGAGGGGSTGACCTTGATAATTTATTGTTAAAACGAGAGGCTGCCTGGATCTTTAACTTAAAGACCCTTGCTCCCTTCGGTCTCAACGTAGACTTTAATCTGAAGCCATTCTTGTGATTATTGTGACTTTGCCATTGTAATTGTTTGTAAGCTTGTGTAGTCTAAAATGAATCTATGATCGTATGCTATCCATTAGTTTTTTTGTATGCTGCTCTTTGTATGCCATTTTAATATTTGAGAATTAACCAATGATATCATCTGAGCTCCTAGAGTGTGCGGCTCTCCTGTATTTTCAAGGGGTTGTAATGGAATACCACTTGAGACTTTGCGTTTTCAAAAAAAAGATGGACGCCAAATAACCGCTATTTGACGCGTCAACTAAGCTTGTTGACCAATCAGAACCTGAATATGACTGAATGTCACATTAATAATTGAACACGTTCATAAATGTTATTTTTTTAACATATTTATTACAGATGTATTACACCATCACTCATATTTCMTATCTAACAGCGATTCACCACTTCGTATGTTATGATGCTGGTAAAGTTTTGTCTTGYGTACCTGCCGCTGACAAACGAGTCAGACTCTGGGACGGTGCAGGTCAGGAAAAAAAGCTAGCTAGCTGTTGGATGCAAACAATGTTCTCCCCCCCTAAAACATATCAAAAATACATCTGTTTCAGTAGCTATATTTGGCTAACTATCTAGCTATAAGACCGTTTTTGTATTTGGTTGGTAATGGGCACGTCCGGGCAAGCCACAATAGCCAGATGAATCCAGCTTGCCGCTTATAACGTTAGCTTGTGGCAACAAGGCTAGGTAACTGGCTAGCTTGTTTACGTCGTTATCTAGCTAGTTAAGTTCATGAACTGAAGTTCTATTTCAATAAGAGAACAACAAGTGGCTGTCTAGCTAATACTTAGTCACATGGACTCGTAAATCATTGCTAGGAATATTGAAAAGTATTGCAGTTTCTGGTCATTGTTTTCAGGCTGGTTGCATTGGTTCCAGCAAGGTACCGAGCTAAAGCTAGCTAGCTGACCCRTCAAATAGTGCTAATTATTTTATTTGACGCGTCGAATAGTGTTAATTCGACTTATCTTTTTTGACATGCAAATACGCAAATAACGTTCTATAGGGTTGTGGTCAATTCCATTTCCATTCAGGAAGTAAACTGAAATTACAATTGTTTCTCATCGAAGCTATGAGGAAAAATTGGAATTACCAGTTTACTTCCTGAATTGGCTGTGTTGAAATTGGAATATATCCCAACCCTGCTGGGAGATATGACTTCTTCAGAAGACCAGGTTGAATTTCAGGCCTTTCCACTACACAGTAGTAATCTAGTCTATGGGCGTACTAGGTAGTTTGGCATGTTTGGATGATACAGAACAAAGCAGGGAATGTGTCCAATGTCTAGGCATGTTGTACACTAGCAGGTCTGATGTATTTGCACAGAGCTCTCATGATGTCATCAGTCCAATGACTCACCATGTATTACTGCATTGTTATAGAAGTGTATACGCAAGGGACATCATTTGGCCTTCTGGTTGGTCGTAAATAACTTTACGTTCTGCGCACATATTGGAATTTTACACAATTTGATGGATTTAAATATACAGGCCAGATAATTAGTGTAAAATATAATGTGTTTTTAAACAAAGGAGAAATAAATAAATAGTTTTAGAAGTTAGGCAAAGCCTCAATACCGTAAATACAGACATCAACTTGAAACGGATCTGTTCTGAGTCGGGGAGAGGAAGACGGGGACGCTGGATGCCTTCCAGATGTGTCACACGGCCTGCGCCTTTTGTGTGACAGCCATCGGAACACCCCATGCTGTGTGTGTCTCTCTGACTGAACCCGTCAACAATGAAAACCTGTGTGTGTCTCTCTGACTGAACCCGTCAACAATGAAAACCTGTGTGTGTTTTCATCGCACTGCATGATACTCTGCATCCCACAACGACTCTGTCTCCTCGCTGTTGACTGTTCTCTGTAACTATTGTTGATTTGACAAGTTCTTACAAGCTGTTGTCGTCTTGTTTTTCCAAACTGACCCCTCCATCTCTTTTCTCCCTTCTTTCTCCTTCTTCTCTTCTTTCTCTCCGCAGATGGATGAGAAGTCAGTAAACTCTCTTTACTTCCTTTTTACTTGAATGTTAAATCATAGTTTACCTGTCAGTATCTGAGCTAGTGGTTAGTAATGATTAGTGAAGGTCTTTCTCTTACCAGTAGTAACAGTAACATAGCTCAGTAGTAACAGTAACATAGTTCATTAATCATTGATTAATTCTTTATCTAACAGTATGTCTCTCATTCTCCGTGTCATTTGTTGTTCCTCCTGTTTTCTTACAATTCTCCTTTTCCTCCTGCCCTCCCTCCCTCCCTCCCTCCCTCCCTCCCTCCCTCCTCTCTTCCTCTCCTCTTCCTCCTGCCCTCCCTCCTCTCATCCTCTCTTCCTCTCCTTTTCCTCCTGTCCTTCCTCCCTCCCTACTCTCATCCTCTCCCTCCTCTCCTCCTGCCCTCTTCCCCTGCCCCCCCTCTTTCCACTCGCCTCCTCCCGCTCCTCTTCCTCCTGCTTCTTCTCCCCTTATTTTCTTCATCCCCGTCCCATCTACTCCTTTCCTCCTCCCCCTGCAGAGATGATCAAGCTTTGTATGACCACCAGATTTACCAACACGAGAAGTAAGAGACAGATGCATTATGGTCCAAACTATTTGACTGCTGGTCACTAGAGCCACGTTAGAGAGGACATATTGACACGGTGTTAGACACGGTGTTAGAGAGGACATGTTGACACGCGGTCAGAGGGACATATTGACACGGCGTCAGAGGGGACATGTGACACGCGTCAGAGGGACATGTTGACACGGCGTCAGAGGGGACATGTTGACACGGCGTCAGAGGGGACATGTTGACACGGCGTCAGAGGGGACATATTGACACGGCGTCAGAGGGGACATATTGACACGGCGTCAGAGGGGACATGTTGACACGGCGTCAGAGGACATGTTGACACGGCGTCAGAGGGGACATGTTGACACGGCGTCAGAAGGACATGTTGACACGGCGTCAGAGGGGACATGGTTGACACGGCGTCAGAGGGGACATGTTGACACGGCGTCAGAGGGACATGTTGACACGGCGTCAGAGGGGACATGTTGACACGGCGTCAAGAGGGAATTGACACGGCGTCAGAGGGGAACATGTTTGACACGGCGTCAGAAGGGACATGTTGACACGGCGTCAGAGGGACATGTTGACACGGCGTCAGAGGGGACATTGTTGACACGGCGTCAGAGGGGACATGTTGACACGGCGTCAGAGGGAAGTGACAGGGTCAGAGGACATTGACACGGCGTCAGAGGGGACATGTTTGACACGGCGTCCGAGGGGACATGTTGACACGGCGTCAGAGGGGACATTTGACACGGCGTCAGAGGGGGACATGTTCACACGGCGTCAGAGGGGACATGTTGACACGCGTCGAGAGGGGAATATTGACAACGGCGTCAGAGGGGACATGTTGGACACAGGCGTCAGAGGGGACATGTTGACACGCGTCAGAGGGACATGTTGACACGGCGTCAAGAGGGGACATGTTGACACGGCGTCAGAGGGGACATGTTGACACGGCGTCAGAGGGGACATGTTGGACACGGCGTCAGAGGGGACATGGTTGCACGCGTCAGAGGGACATGTTGACACGGCGTCAGAGGGACATTGTTGACACGGCGTCAGAGGGGACATGTTGACACGGCGTCAGAGGGGACATGTTGACACGGCGTCAGAGGGACATGTTGACACGGCGCTCAGAGGGACATGTTGACACGGCGTCAGAGGGGACATGTTGACACGGCGTCAGAGGGGACATGTTTGACACGGCGTCAGACGGGACATGTTGACACGGCGTCAGAGGGGACTGTGACACGGCGTCAGAGGGGACATGTTGACACGGCGTCAGAGGGGACATGTTGACACGGCGTCAGAGGGGACATGTTGACACGGCGTCACGAGGGGACATGTTGACACGGCGTCAGAGGACATGTTGACACGGTGCAGATGGGGACAGTTGACACGGCGTTCAGAGGGGACATGTGACCACCGGCGTCAGAGGGGACATGTTGACACGGCGTCAGAGGGGACATATTGACACGGTGTCAAGGACATATTGACACGGTGTCAGAGGGGACATATTATTCCCTACATAGTGCCACTACTTTTGACCAGGGATTTAGGGCTCTGGTTTGTTGGTTATGTACTGTCTGTCTATAGCAGTCTGTCTATGAGTCTGTCTATAGTAGTCTGTCTATAGTAGCTGTCTATAGTAGTCTGTCTATAGATCTGTGTCTATATGTAGTCTGTCTATTATTTCTATGTCTATAGTAGTCTGTCTATAGTAGTCTGTCTATAGAGTCTGTCTATAGTAGTCTGTCTATAGTAGTCTGTCTATAGAACGTGTGTTCATAGTAGTCTGTCTATAGTAGTCTGTTCTATAGTAGTCTGTCTATAGTAGTCTGTCTAGTAGTCTGTCTATAGTAGTTCTGTCTATAGTAGTCTGTCTATAGTAGTCTGTCTATAGTAGTCTGTCTATAGTTTAGTGGTCTATATAGTCTGTCTATAGTAGTCTGTCTATAGTAGTCTGTCTATAGTAGTCTGTCTATAGTAGTCTGTCTATAGTAGTCTGTCTATAGTAGTCTGTCTATAGTAGTCTGTCTATAGTAGTCTGTCTATAGTAGTCTGTCTATAGTAGTCTGTCTATATAGTCTGTCTATAGTAGTCTGTCTATAGTAGTCTGTCTATAGTAGTCTGGTCTATAGTAGTCTGTCTATAGTAGTCTGTCTATAGTAGTCTGTCTATAGTAGTCTGTCTATAGTAGTCTGTCTATAGTAGTCTGTCTATAGTAGTCTGTCTATAGTAGGTCTGTCTATAGTATGTTCTATAGTAGTCTGTCTATAGTAGTCTGTCTATAGTAGTCTGTCTATATTAGTCTGTCTATAGTAGTCTGTCTATAGTAGTCTGTCTATAGTAGTCTGTCTATAGTAGTGTGTCTTATAGTAGTGTGTCTTATAGTAGTCTGTCTGTAGCAGTCTGTCTGTCTGTAGCAGTCTGTCGGTCTGTAGCAGTGTGTCTCTCTGTAGTAGTCTGTCTATAGTAGGTCGTCTAGTAGTCTGCTATAGCAGTCTGTCTATCCATAAGTTCAATAATCCGTGCGCGGTAATGTTTTATAATTGTTAGCTAACGTTCTTCGCTTGCCCGTCGCTGGGTTCACGTCGTGGTGGTTTCAACATTGATAATGCCATGTGTGTGTTGGCACGGTTTGTTATGTTAACGTTGTGGGAACGTTGTGGGAACGTTATGGGAAAGTTGTGGGAACGTTGCGCGTGTCCTGTGCATGGTCCGTTGTTGTTAACGCTGTATTAACATTGTGGTGACGTGGGGTGTGTGTACTAGGCACGGTCTGCGGGTGGATGGCATCACCATGTTCATCCCCAACGACCGCAGCAAGAAGAGGCTGATCGAGGACACTCAGGATTGGCAGCCCCGCACAGGCACCACCCAGTCACGCTCCTTCCGTATGCTGGCCCAGCTCACAGGCACAGACTACAGTGAGTGAGTCCATGGTCGAGAGAGAGAGAGACCCTCTTCAACATAAAAATATCAATGAATTGGCGAGGGCACTAGAACAGTCTGCAGCACCCGGGCCTCAACCTACTGGACTCAGAAATCAAATGTCTACTGTTTGCAGATGATCGGGTGCTTCTGTCCCCAACCAGGGAGGGCCTACAGCAGCACCTAGATCTTCTGTACAGATTTTGTCAGACTTGTGCCCAGACAGTGAATCTCAGTAAGACAAAATTGTTGTTTAAAAAAAAAAAAATCCAGTAAACAAGACAATAATTACAAATTAAATCTAGACACTGCTGTCCTAGAGCACACAAAGAACTACACCTGCCTTAACATCAGCACCACAGGTAACTTCCACAAGGCTGTGAAGGATCTAAGAGGCATGAAGTGCCTTCTACACCATCAAAAGGAACAAAACACTCTACATCCCAATTAGGATCTGGCAAAAAATACTTCAATCAGTTATTGAACCCATTGCCCAGAATGATTCTGAGGTCTGGGGTCTTCTAACCAACCAAAAATTCACAAAATCCACCACAAATCCCTCACCTACAGAGAGATAAACCTGGAGAAGAATCTCCTCAGCCAGCTGGTTCTGGGGCTCTGTTCACAAACAGACCCAACAGAGCCCCAGGACAGAAACACATTTAGACCAAACCAAATTATGAGGAAGCAAAATGATAACTATTTTACACACTGGAAAGAATCAACCAAATAACAGAGCAAACTAGAATGCTATTTTGGCCCTAAACTGAGAGTACACCGCGGCAGAATACCTGACCACTGTGACTGACCCAAACTTAAGGAAAGCTTTGACTATGTACAGACTCAGTGAGCATAGCCTTGCTATTGAGAAAGGCCGCCGTAGGCAGACATGGCTCTCAAGAGAAGACAGGCTATGTGCACACTGCCCACAAAATTAGGTGGAAACTGAGCTGCACTTCCTAACCTCCTGCCCAATGTATGACCATATTAGAGACAACGTATTTTCGCCACAGATACACAGACCACAAGAATTTGAAAACAAATGAACATTGATAAACTCCATATCTGTTAGCGAAAATACTGCAATGTGCAAACACAACCGCAGCAAGGACGTTGGGCCATTACCATGAGAAAAGACAACCAGTGGAGAACAACACATTGTAATAGAAGACTTATATTTAATCTGTTTATTTATTTTCCCTTTATACTTCAACTACTAGGAACATTGTATATATGAATGTACATAAGACAAAATATTACAATTTACATTGATCCGCGCTATTCTTTTAAAATATGTTGTAAATGTATCTGAGAGAGCGGTGTCATGGTCCCAGAGAGGACGAGAAGCCAGCGGAGAGGGATGAGAACGTTGACACGTGGGGTCCAGAGGGAGAGAAGGCCAGGAGAGAGAGAAGAGAACGTTTGACACGGGGGCCCAGGGATATGGGAACCGAAAGGGTCCAGAGAGGGGAGAGAACGTTTGACACGGGGACCCGATGGGACAAAGAGAGATCAGGAGAGGAGTGTGTGTGTGAGCAGCAGGTCAGAAAAACCGCTTCTGGACACCGGGTTTTCTCCTCTCCTGGGGTGGGTACGTTTCTGGCCCCCGTCCTCTAGATGGCCCATTCTGACAAGAGGGAGTCCACCAACCTGTCAACACACGTTCTCTCCCTCCCAATGGAACTTCTCAGTCCTCATCGGTGGACCCGGACGTTGGATTTCAAACGTTCTCTCCCATAACCGACTGGCTGCTTTTCTCGTCCTCTCTGGGTGACCAACTACGACTATCCGTCTCTCTCACATTACATGTTACAATACATAATT
>NW_019945821.1:16680-25777 GCF_002910315.2 Salvelinus sp. IW2-2015 | reverse complement strand
ACTCGTTACATCCACATCTGTACTGTACGTACACCACTGTACTCCTCTATACTGTACACTATACTATACTGTACACCACTGTACTCCTCTATACTGTACACCACTGTACTCCACTATACTGTACTCCTCTATACTGTACACCACTATACTCCACTGCACTGTACTCCTCTATACTGTACACTATACTGTACTCTACAATACTATACTATACTGTACCATTTAATACTRCACTACCATACAATACTATACTGCACTCTGCAGTACTATACTGTACCATTTAATACTACACTACCATACAATACTATACTGCACTCTGCAGTACTATACTGTACTCTACAATACTCTACTGTACCATTTAATACTACACTACCATACAATAATATAATACACTCTGCAGTACTATACTGTACTCTACAATACTATACTACCATACTGTGCTATACAGTACTACACTACCATACTGCAATATGCAATACTATACTACCATACTATAATGTACTCTGCAATACTATACTACAATACTGTACTATGCAGTACTATACTACCACGCTATACTGTACGCCGCAATACTATAATACTGTACTGTACTCTGCAATACTATACTACCATGCTATACTGTACTCTGCAATACTATAATACTATAATACTATACTGTACTCTGTAATACTATAATACTATACTATGCAATACTACACTAACATACTGTACTATGCAATATTATACTACCGTGATATACTGTACACTGCAATACTATAATACTATACTGTACTCTGCAATACTATACTACCATGCAATACTACACTCTGACCACTTTCACATACTGTACATCTTTCACTCCTCTGTAAAATATCTGCGTTCTCTCTGCTGTTAGATGTGTAGATGTAGTAATGAGATGGTAATTGGTTCCAGAGACGGCTGTAGACACCTGTTACTGAGACGGCTGTAGACACCTGTTACTGAGACACCTGTTACTGAGACGGCTGTAGACACCTGTTACTGAGACACGTGTTACTGAGACGGCTGTAGACACCTGTTACTGAGACGGCTGTTACTGAGACGGCTGTAGACACCATGTTACTCGAGCACGGCTGTTACTGAGACGCGCTGTTACGAAGACCACCTGTTTACTGAGACGGCTGTTTTTACGAACATGTAGACGGCTGTAGACACCTGTTACTGAGACGGCTGTACACACCCTATTACTGAGACAGACGCTACTAACCTACAGATGGGGTAGCAACTTAATTCAGCCGTGCCGATTTCTGTCGGAGTGGATGGTTTGGGGGGGGGATCACAACTAAGCCCAGGCTCCCGTGTGGCGCAGAGGTCTAAGGCACTGCATCTCAGGGCTAGACCCTGGTTCGATTCCAGGCTGTATCACAACCCGGCCGTGATTGGGAGTTTCATGTGCGGCGCACAATTGGCCCAGCGTCATCCGGATTAGAGTTTGGCCGGAGTGGCCGTCATAGTTAAAAAATACCAAAATTCTAATTTACAGTCATTCTATACCTTAATTACATGAGGCACGATCACGTCTCAATGTAATTAATACTTGGAACAGATTTCCTAAATGAAATTCAGTTGAAGTGGAAGTTTACATTCACCTTAGCCAAATACATTTTAAACTCAGTTTTTCAACAATCTCTGACATATAATCCAAAAAAAATGCCCTGTTTTAGGTCAGTTAGGATCACCACTTTATTTTAAGAATGTGAAATGTCAGAAATAATAGCAGAGAGAATGATTTATTTCAGGATTTTATTTCTTTCATCACATTCCCAGTGGTCAGAAGTTTACATACACTCAATTAATATTGGTAGCATTGCCTTTAAATTGTTTAACTTGGGTCAAACGTTTCAGGTAGCCTTCCACAAGGCTCCCCACAATAAGTTGGGGAATTTTGGCCCATTCCTCCTGACAGAGCTGATGTACTGAGTCAGGTTTGTAGGCCTCCTTGCTCGCACACGCTTTTTCAGTTCTGACCACAAATTTTCTATAGGATTGAGGTCGGGCTTTGTGATGGCACTCCAATACCTTGACATTGTTGTCCTTAAGCCATTTTGCCTCAACTTTGGGAGTATGCTTGGGGTCATTGTCCATTTGGAAGACCCATTTGCGACAAGCTTTAACTTCCTGATGTCTTGAGATGTTACTTCAATATATCCAGAATATTTCTTTCCTCATGATGCCATCGGTTGTTGTGAAGTGCACCAGTCCCTCCTGCAGCAAAGCACCCCCACAACATGATGCTGCCACCCCCCCGTGCTTCACGGTTGGATGGTGTCTTTGGCTGCAAGCCTCCCACTTTTTCCTTTCCTGACGATGGTCATTATGACCAAACAGTTTTTTTTGCTTCATCAGACCAGAGGACATTTTCCGAAAAGTACGATCCTTGTCCCCATGTGCAGTTGCAAACCGTAGTCTGGCTTTTTAATGGCAGTTTTGAGCAGTGGCTTCTTCCTAGCTGAGCGGCCTTCAGGTTATGTCGATATAGGACTCGTTTAACTGTGGATATAGATACTTTTATACCTGTTTCCTCCAGCATCTTCACAAGGTCCTTTGCTGTTGTTCTGGGATTGATTTGCCACTTTTCCGCACCAAAGCACGTTCATCTCTAGGAGACAGAACGCGTCTCCTTCCTGAGCGGTATGACGGCTGCGTGTCCCATGGTGTTTATACTTGCGTACTATTGTTTGTACACATGAATGTGGTACCTTCAGCATTTGGAAATTGCTCCCAAGGATGAACCAGACTTGTGGAGGTCTACAATTTTTTTTCTGAGGTCTTGGCTGATTTCTTTTGATTTTCCCCATATGTCAAGCAAAGAGGCACTGAGTTTGAAGGTAGGCCTTGAAATACATCCACAGGTACACCTCCAATTGACTCAAATTATGAAGCTTCTAAAGCCATGACATAATTTTCTGGAATTTTCCAAGCTGTTTAAAGGCACAGTCAACTTAGTGTATGTAAACTTCTGACCCACTGGAATTGTGATACAGTGAATTATAAGTGAAATAATCTGTAAACAATTGTTGGGAAAATGACTTGTGTCATGCACAAAGTAGATGTCCTAACCGACTTGCCAAAACTATAGTTTGTTAACAAGAAATTTGTGGAGTGTTTGTAAAACGTGTTTTAATGACTTCAACCTAAGTGTCTGTAAACGTCTGATTTCAACTGTATATTTTAGCTGAATTCGGGGTCATTTTTTGTGTTATCCCCCAAAAAACTATGTTTTTACTAAAAACTTTGTGTGGCCTGTTGCCGACTCCTACTCTACAATGGCAAGAAAAGGTATGTGAAGCCTTTGGAATGATCTGGAGTTTTGCATAAATTGGTCTTAAAATTWGATYTGATCTTCATCTAAGTCACAACAATAGACAAACACAGTGTGCTTAAACTAAYAACACASAAATTATTGTATTTTTCTTGTCTATATTGAATACATAATTTAAACATTCACAGTGTAGGTTGGGAAAAGTACGTGAACCCCTAGGCTAATGACTTCTCCAAAATCTAATTGGAGTCAGGAGTCAGGAGTCAGCTGACCTGGAGTCCAATCAATGAGACGAGATTGGAGATGTTGGTTAGAGCTGCCTTGCCCTAAACACTCACAAAATTTGAGTTTGTTATTCACAAGAAGCATTGTCTGATGTGAACCCTGCCTCGAACTAAAGAGATCTCAGAAGACATAAGATTAAGAATTGTTGACTTGCATAAAGCTAGAAAGGGTTACAAAAGTATCTCTAAAAGCCTTGATGTTCATCAGTCCACGACGGTAAGACAAATTGTCTATAAATGGAGAAAGTTCAGCACTGTTGCTACTCTCCCTTGGAGTGGCCGTCCTGCAAAGATGACTGCAAGAGCACAGTGCAGAATGCTCAATGAGGTTAAGAAGAATCCTAGAGTGTCAGCTAAAGACGTACAGTGGGGAGAACAAGTATTTGATACACTGCCGGTTTGCAGGTTTTCCTACTTAACAAGCATGTAGAGGTCTGTAATTTTTATCATAGGTACACTTCAACTGTGAGAGACGGAATCTAAAACAAAAATCCAGAAAATCACATTGTATGATTTTTAATAATTCATTTGCATTTTATTGCATGACATAAGTATTGATCACCTACCAACCAGTAAGAATTCCGCTTCTCACAGACCTGTTAGTTTTTCTTAAGAAGCCCTCCTGTTCTCCACTCATTACCTGTATTAACTCACCTGTTTAGAACTCGTACCTGATAAAAGACACTGTCCACACACTCAATCAAACAGACTCCAACCCTCCACAATGGCCCAAGACCCAGAGAGCTGTGGTAAGGACCATCAGGGATAAATTGTATGACCTGTACAAGGTGGGATGGGCACAGGACAATAGCCAAGCCAGCTG
Organism: Salvelinus sp. IW2-2015; assembly: GCF_002910315.2. Lineage (NCBI taxonomy): Eukaryota > Metazoa > Chordata > Actinopteri > Salmoniformes > Salmonidae > Salvelinus > Salvelinus sp. IW2-2015. The sequence continues at coordinate 21,393 of NW_019945821.1, read as the reverse complement.
GTGAGAAGGCACAACTGTTGGCACAATTATTAGAAAATGGAAGAATTCAAGGATGCGGTTCAATCCACCCTGGTCTGGGGCTCTCATGCAGATCTCCCTCGTGGGGTCATCAATGATCATAGGGAATGTGAGGGATCAGCCAGAACTACAGGCAGGACCTGGTCAATGACCTGAAGAGGCTGGGACCACAGTCCTCAAAGAAAACCATTAGTGAACACACATACGCGTCAGTGGTATATAAAATTCCGCAGCGCATCGAAGGTCCCCCTGCTCAAGCCAAGCCGCATGTCAGCCACGTCTGAGTTTGCCATATGACATCTGATTGATCCAGAGGAGGAATGGGAAAGGGTCATGTTCTGATGAAGAACAAAATCTAGAGCTTTTTGCTCTAAACTCCATCTCGTCCGGGTGTTGGAGGAATAGAAGCCTCGATGAGGTAACAACCCAACGAACACCATCCCAACCGGAATGTGTCATGGAGGTGAAACATCATTCTTTGGGATGCTTTTCTGCAAAGGGGACAGGACGACTGCCCGAATTGAAGGGAGGATGGATGGGCATGTATCGCGAGATCTTGACACAACAACCTCCTTCCTCAGTAAGAGCATGAAGATGGGTCGTGGCTGGGTCTTCCAGCATGACAACGACCCGAACACACAGCCAGGGCAACTAAGGATGCTCCGTTAAGAAGGCAATCTCAAGGTCCTGGAGTGGCTAACCAGTCTCCAGACCTGAACCCAATAGAAAATCTTTGGAGGGAGCCGAAAGTCCGTATGCCCAGCGACAGCCCCGAAACCTGAAGGATCTGGAGAAGGTCTGTATGGAGAGTGGGCACAAATCCCTGCTGCAGTGTGTTGCAACCTGGTCAAGAACTACAGGAAACGTATGATCTCTGTAACTTGCAAACTAAGTTTCTGTACCAAATATTTTCAGTTCTGCTTTTCTGATGTAATCAAATATACTATGTCATGCAATAATGGAGATTAATTATAATTAAAAATCATAAATGTGATTTTCTGGATTTTTGTTTTAGATTCCTTCTCTCACAGTTGAAGTGTACCTATGATAAAAATGACAGACCTCTACATGCTTTGTAAGTAGGAAAACCTGCAAAATTGTCAGTGTATCAAATACTTGTTCTCCCCACTGTACAGAAATCTCTGGAACATGCTAACATCTCTGTTGACGAGTCTACGATACGTAAAACACTAAACAAGAATGGTGTTCATGGGAGGACACCACGGAAGAAGCCACTGCTGTCCAAAAAAAACATTGCTGCACGTCTGAAATCCGCAAAAGAGAACCTGGATGTTCCACAGCGCTACTGGCAAAATATTCTGTGGACAGATGAAACTACAGTTGAGTTGTTTGGAAGGATCACACAACACTGTGTGGAGAAGAAAAGGCACAGCACACCAACATTAAAGCCTCATCCCAACTGTAAAGTATGGTGGAGGGAGCATCATGGTTTGGATCTGCTTTACTGCATCAGGACCTGGACAGCTTGCTATCATCGACGGAAATATGAATTCCCAAGTTTATCAAGACATTTTGCAGGAGAATGTAAGGCTATCTGTCCACCAATTGAAGCGCAACAGAAGTTGGGTGATGCAACAGGACAACGACCCAAAACACAGAAGTAAATCAATAACAGAATGGCTTCAACAGAAGAAAATACACCTTCTGGAGTGGCCCAGTCAGAGTCCTGACCTCAACCTGATTGAGATGCTGTGGCATGACCTCAAGAGAGCAGTTCACACCAAACATCCCAAGAATATTGCTGAACTGAAACAGTTTGGTCCAAAATTCCTCCTGACCGTTGTGCAGGTCTGATCCGCAACTACAGAAAACGTTTGGTTGAGGTTATTGCTGCCAAAGGAGGGTCAACGTGTTATTAAATCCAAGGGTTCACATACTTTTCCCACCCTGCACTGTGAATGTTTACAGTGTGTTCAATAAAGACAGGAAAACGTATCATTGTTTGTGTGTTACTAGTTTAAGCAGACTGTGTTTGTCTGTTTTGGAGGAATATGACTTAACGCATAACAATTCCCAGTCCACTTTCTGTAAGTGGTGGTATAGTCACAGAGAGATAAGGGAGCAATCCTCGCAATGATTTGACCATTATGCTCCTTCCATTTAAAAATGAACACAGAACTCCCTCAATGATGATGATGATAATGTCAGCCACTGCTGCCACTCTACCTCKTCTGAGTCACCATGGTAACCCTCTAGCAACTGTTCCTAAGGGAGTGTGTTTTTCTCCCCAGCATCAAGGCCTCTCTGTCACCTGCTAAGGCTCAGACCCAGACAGCAGACAAACCTGATGGTGAGTCTCTGCAGTTCAGAGTTCAAATGACAGGTTCTGGTAATTATAACAATAATCCAAGCCTTTTATTTATTAGTTAGATGCATTATAACATGTTATAAGCTTTGAAATATGTATTATAGCACATACTATAAGCATAGTAATACGTTGTAACACGTGCTATAATCATTCATACATTTYCCATGATTCCTTATAAGATAAGGAGTCTCCCTGTTGAATGCGTTGTATTAAAACATTTCTCTGGGTTCCCCAGCCTCTAAGACTCCAGTCAAGGCTGGTCCTCTGGTACGTCCTCCGTGGGTGACCGACCCAGGGTTCGCTGACCGTTACGCCCCAGACAAGACCAGTACGGTTCTGACCCAGCACAGACAGCCGGCCCAGCCTACGCCCATGCAGAACCGCTCCTCTATCCTACAGGCAGCTCAGCAGGCACCCGAGGACAGCGGAAGGACCCCTCTGTGTGGAGCCTGCAACAAGATCATTAGGTGGGAACCCTAGGACTGTACTGCCCCTGTCTGTTAGATGAATAACGGCATGGTCTTTATTTACTACTGCCCACTGTCTGTTATATTATTAAACACTAGAGCCAGCCAAGCCTGAAATATCACCCAATTATTTATATATTACAAAAAAAAATTGTGCCAAAACTCTGAATGAAAAAATAGCCCCATATTGGGTCAATACAACAACTGCTGTTCCTTACATCAGTCCTTTATGAAAAAGTAGTATAGAGAGGATAAAAAAAGTAGAGAGGATAAACTCCATAGACTATCATTTCATAATAGACCTGACCAGGGAATACTCTTGGTCTTTATATAACTTCGTCATTATCCTTTTAGAAATGAACCGTTCTCTCTTGAACTGGAACCTGGTCAGGTCGTTCCTAATCTAACAGTGTCAGATGGTTCCTAATCTAACAGTGTCAGGGGTTCTCCTAATCTAACATGTCAGATGGTTCCTAATCTAACAGTGTCAGATGGTTCCTAATCTAACAGTGTCGGTCGTTCCTAATCTAACAGTGTCAGATGGTTCCTAATCTAACAGTGTCAGGTGGTTCCTAAATCTAACAGTGTCAGATGGTTCCTAATCTAACAGTGTCAGTGGTCTCCTAATCTACCAGTGTCAGATGGTTCCTAATCTAACAGTGTCAGGTGGTTCCTAATCTAACAGTGTCAGATGTTCCTAATCTCTAACAGTGTCAGGTGTTCCTAATCTAACAGTGTCAGATGGTTCTAATCTAACAGTGTCAGCGAATGTGGTTTCCTAATCTAACAGTGTCAGATGGTTCCTAATCTAACAGTGTCAGGTGTGTTCTAATCTAACAGTGTCAGATGGTTCCTAATTCTACCAGTGTCAGATGGTTCTAATCTAACAGTGTCAGGTGTTCCTAATCTAACAGTGTCAGGTGGTTCCTAACTACCAGTGTCAGGTGGTTCCTAATCTAAACAGTGTCGAATGGTTCCTAATCTAACAGTGTCAGATGTTTCCTAATCTAACAGTGTCAGATGTTCTAATTACACAGTGGTCAATGGTTCCTATCTAACAGTGTCAGTGGTTCTAATCTAACAGTGCTCAGATGGTTTCTAATCTAAAGTGTCAGATGTTTCCTAATCTAACAGTGTCAGGTCGTTCCTAATCTAACAGTGTCAGATGGTTCCTAATCTAACAGTGTCAGATGGTTCCTAATCTAACAGTGTCAGATGGTTCCTAATCTAACAGTGTCAGATTGGTTTCCTAATCTAACAGTGTCAGATGGTCCTAATCTACATGTCAGGTTGTTCCTAATCTAACAGTGTCAGATGGTTTCCTCTACATGTCAGTCCGTGTCCCTAATCTAACAGTGTCAGATGGTTCCTAATCTAACAGTGTCAGGGTCGTTCCTAATCTAACAGTGCGGTCGTGTCCTAATCTAACAGTGTCAGGTGGTTCCTAATCTAACAGTGTCAGGTGGTTCCTAATCTAACAGTGTCAGGTGGTTCCTAATCTAACAGTGTCAGATGGTTCCTAATCTAACAGTGTCAGATGGTTCCTAATCTAACAGTGTCAGGTGGTTCCTAATCTAATCTAACAGTGTCAGATGGTTCTCGTAATCTAACAGTCGTCAGAAGTGGTTCCTATATCTAACAGTGTCAGGTGGTTCCTAATCTCTAACTATCTTAACAGTGTCAGGTGGTTCCTTATCTAACAGTGTCAGGTGTGTTCCTAATCTAAGTCAGAGTGTCTAGGTGTTCCTAATCTACAGTGTCAGGTGGTTCCTAATCTAACAGTGTCAGGTGGTTCCTAATCTAAACTGTCAGGTGGTTCCTACCTAATCTAACAGTGTCAGGTGGTTTCCTAATCTAACAGTGTCAGATTGGTTCCTAAATTTAATGCAGAGTGTCAGA
>NW_019945821.1:0-16166 GCF_002910315.2 Salvelinus sp. IW2-2015 | reverse complement strand
TGTTGAGAGAGAGAAGGAGAAGAGGAGAGAGAGGGAGAGGAGAAGAGAGAGGAAAGAGGCGAAAGAGGAGGGGAGGAGAGTGTTTGTCTGTTGTTTGTGAAGAGAAAGGGGGGGGAGAGGAGAGAAAGGGAGTGTGTTTTTTTGTGTGTATGTGTTTGAGAGATGTTGTTATGAACCCATTGAAAACCCAATCAACCAAGCACACAACAATAAAGAGAAAAGCATGGAAAGGCCTCCATTTTATTAAGAAACTTTCAAGCTTAAAAAAAAAAAGAAATCGTCTCCTCTCCCACTGTCCAAACCGGCATTTAATTTTCAAAGCTAAATATTTGGTATGAACCATTAACAAAAAGGGAATCTTTCCAAACCCAAAACTTTGAGACATTAAAACAGAAGAAAGCCAGGTTTACCGGTTCTGGTGCATGTCATGCTTGGAGGTCATTGTCCATGATGAGGCCTTGCAGGGGGAAGGGAGGAGGGGATGGTCTTTAACCTGTAAAACGCACGCGTTGAAGATTTTGCCTTCGGCAATGGGGGGACCCAAAAAAACAAAGCTTTACAGGTTCCGATTGGATGCAGTTGGGGGACCCCACCACCCGGGCCCCCCAGACCATTGACGGGGGACCCTCCCACCCTCCCAAATCAAATTGTTCCCGGCTTTCCAGGGAGTAACAAGGCCTCGGTCTTTTTTTGTAAAACGCTTCCCATTCTTTCGACGAATAAAAAACGCAAAATCGACCATTTCACCCCCGTTGACTGTTCATCGGAAAGAGCCCCCACTTTGTTTTTTGCCAGTTTTTTCCGGTTTTCTGGTTTCCAGGGCAAAACGGTGGTTTGTGCCCAAATAGGTGGAAACGTAAGTTGGACCGGGCGGATTGTTTTCTGGTGAGGAACCCTGGCCTTTAACAAACAGCCTTACCAAAGCCCTCAGTCCCCCAAAGGGGCCTTCTGTCCCCGCACAATAGGGCTGAAGGATTGTGCTGGTGAGGGAACCTTTCTTCCACTCTGGAAGTAAACTTTACAAAGGCCCCCTTCCAAAGTTTTTTCCCAGGCCTCTCTCAAGCCTATTTGCGGGGGAACAGGGGGTTTCTGAAGGGGGGGCAAAACGTTTGATTGGGGGAAGGGGGATTTTGTGTTCCCTGGGTTTTGTAACTCGGGCAAGTTGTTTGTTGGGGCCATTCCGGGGTTACCTGGTTTCCCCAGTATGAAGTTTCGGGATTTGTTTACTTGATTGCCTTGTTTTGGGCAGGGTGGTTTAGGACGTGGTTCTTTGCCACTTTTCGAAGGGACGGGATCAGCTGTTTTCCGTCCTTTGTTCTCCCCTTGTAGCGGCTTGTCTTTAAGGCGGTCTTCCACCAGTACCGAACCATTTGGGCCAATTTTTATTTTGGCCCCCTGGCCAACCATCCTGTTGCCAGGTTTCCCTTTTCAGCCCCCCTTGGGCAGCATGCCTAAAGGGGGCACGTTCACTGCCAAAGAGATGAAGCAGGGACCCTGGGGGCATTCCTTTCTTTGGTTTTTTCAGGGTCAGTAGAAAGGCCTCTTAGTGTCCTAAGTTTTCATAACTGTGACCTTAATTGCCTTACCCGTCTGTAAGCTGTAGTGTCTTAACGGACCGTTCCACAGGTTATGTTCATTAATTGTTTAATGGTTCATTGAACAAGCATGATTGGAACAGTGTTTTAAAAACCCTTTTACAATGAGAAATCTTGTGGAAATGTATGGATTTTTTTTACGAATCATCTTTGGAAAGACAGGGTCCTGAAAGAAAAGGGATTTTTTTTTTTTTTTTTGCTGGAGTTTTATAAACCAATAGACAAACACACAACATAAAAGTCAGCTAAGTAGATGCTCCCATATGAAGTCGTCATTTACAGAAGCAGAGCGAGAGAAGCACTGAGACCAAATCTGCAACACCAAAGGCTGCGTAGTACATTGTCGTTTTAACTCAATACTTTCTCTAACCTGGACAACAGTTTTCCCTCTGTGATTTGAAAAAGTTCGGGAACCTCAACAGCCTTCAACCTTTCTCACAGTAAGGTTCTCCCCTCCTCCATATAGAAGGCCTGGTTCCTGATGGGGCTCTTACAGGGCAGCACACATGAAAAAACACTGCAACATGGTAGTGCATCTTCAGAGGCATGCATGATAATCCTACACCAGAGGGGAAGGAAAGGGGTCAGGTCTCAGCTTACAGGTCCATTGTTTTCCTGCTAAAAACTAGCTTGTGGTCCACATTCCTCTGTCTGGAGTGTTTGTCCTAGTTTTTTATTATTTATATTTTTTTACCCCGTCCCCACAGGAAACTCTTGGCTGGGTTTTCCAACAGAAAACAAAAGCTCACCGTTGGGTAAAGACATGGGTTGATGGTCTATTTGTCATAACAGCTGGTCCGCTGAAATCTAATATTACAAATTAAAGTCTCCAAGGTGTTGGCTCGGCCTGAGGTAGAGTACCTCAATGATAAGCTGTAGACCACACTATTTACCAAGAGAAGACTGTTCTCTCTATTGTCAAGCGTACCGGAGCGGCCAAGTCTAGGTCCCAAAAGGTTCTTAACATCTTCTACCCCCAAGCCAATAAGACTTGCTGGAACAGTTAATCAAAAATGGCCACCAGACTATTTACACTGCCCCCCCCCCCCCCCCTCCCTTGTTTTGTACAGTGCTGCGACTTTCTGTTTATTATCTATGTGCATAGTGTTCCACTTACCCCTACACATGTAACAAACATTTACCTCAATAACCTAGAACTAACCAGCACATTGACTCTGTACCTGGTACCCCATTTATAAGCCCTCGTTATTGTTATTTTGTGTGGACTTTTTTGGTACTTTAGTTTATTTTGTAATATTTTTTTAACTCTATTTTCTTTTAAAACTGCATTTTGGTTCAGGGTTTGTAAGTAAGGCCATTTCACTGTAAGTCTACACCCTGTTGTATTCAGCGCATGTGACAAATAAAATTGTATTTGATTTGTTTGAAATAAAGATTACATTTAAAAAAAATTATAATTAATTACATTAAAATTATTATCATTGGATGAAATGGTAAGAAGACCCAGAGATTTCTTTTACCCCTATGATTATCTTCTTGCATTTTGGCACAGTTTGGGAGCGTAGCGGTTATCATAAACACTTGGAGCAGAAGGACTGAGCCTCTTTCCTCCAAGAATCCTCCCTTCATCCAAAACACCTTACACTGGGAACACTGGAACTCTTTTCTGGGTGCCAGACTACCCAGCGCCACCAGGTTACCGGCCCCTAGGAGCAACAAGGACAGACACACAGACACACAGGAACCACTCGAAACCCAGAACAGGAACACCACCCACACCCACCACGTTTAAGTCCTCCACAAGTGGGAGTAACAGAAATTTTCTACTTGTTGGCTGTTAAGACAACAAGCTTCTCTTTTAAATGGAAATACGTAATCTTTATCGTCCACTTGAACATGGGACTTACTGTATGTCTCCACTTAACTGTCAGATGGTTCCTAATCTAACAGTGGTCAGGTCGTTCCTAAAAATCTAACAGTGTCAGGTCGTTCCTAATCTAAACAGTGTTTCCAGGTCGGTTCCCTAATCTAAAACAGTGGGTCAGATGGTTTCCTAATCTTAACAGGTGGTCAGGGTGGTTCCTAATCTAACAGTGTCAGGATGGTTTCTAAATCTAACAGTGGTTTCAGATGGTTTCCTAATCTAACAGTGTCAGGGATCGTTTTCCTAATCTAACAGTGTCAGATGGTTCCTAATCTAACAGTGGTCAGGTGGTTTCCTAATCTAAACAGTGTCAGATGGTTCCTAATCTAAACAGTGTCAGATGGTTTTCCTGTCAATGTTCTAAAACCAGTGTCAGATGGTTCCTAATCTAACAGTGTCAGGCGTGGGGTTCCTAATTCTAACAGTGTCAAGATGGTTCCTATCTAACAGGTGTTTCAGGTCGTTTCCTAATCTAACAGTGTCAGATGGTTCCTAATCTAACAGTGTCAGATGGTTCCTAATCTTAACCAGTGTCAGATGGTTCCTAATCTAACAGTGTCAGGGTTCCTAAGTCTAACAGTGTCAGATTGGTTCCTAATTCTAACAGTGTCAATGGTTTCCTAATCTAAACAAGTGTTCAGTCGTTTTCCTAATCTAACAGTGTCAGATGGTTCCTAATCTACACAGTGTCAGTGTTCCTAATCTAACGTGTCAAGATGGTTCCTAATCTAACAGTGGTCAGAGGTTTCCTAATCTAACAGTGTCAGATGGTTTCCTAATTGTTCCTTTCTAACAGTGTCAGATGGTTTCCTAACTAACAGTGTCAAGGTGGTCCTAATTCTAACCAGTGTCAAGATGGTTCCTAATCTAACACAGTGTTCTGTCTACAGGAGATGTTTCCTAATCTAACAGTGTCAGGTCGTTTCCTAATCTAACAGTGTCAGGTGGTTCCTAATCTAACAGTGTCAGATGGTTCCTAATCTAACAGTGTCAGATGGTTCCTAATCTAAACAGTGTCGGATGGTTCCTAATCTAACAGTGTCAGATGGTTCCTAATCTAACAGTGTTCAAGAGGTTGTTTCCTTAATCTAACAGTGTCAAGGTCGGTTTCCTAATCTAAAAAACAAGGTGTTTTCCAGGTGTCGTTTCCTAAATCTAAACCAAGTGTTTCCAAGATTCTGGGTTTTCTAATCTAACAGGTCAGATGTTCCAACAGTGTCAGATGGTTCCTTAAAATCTAAAACAGTTCAGGTGGTTCCTAATCTAACCAGTGTCAAGGGTTTTTCCTAAATTCTAAACAGTGTCAGGTGGTTTCCTAAATCTAACAGTGTCAGGTGGTCCTAATCTAACAGTGTCAGTGGTTCCTAAATCTAACAGTGTCAGGTTGGTTTTCCTATTTCTAACCACGTTGTCAGGTGGTTTCTAAAAATTCTTAAACAAGTGTCAGATGGTTCCTAATCTAAACAGTGGTTCAAGATTGGGTTCCTAAATCTAAAAGTGTCACAAAACAGGTGTAATTCCAGTCAGTTGGTTCCTAATCTTACAGTGTGTCAGGTTGGTTCCTAATTTTACAGTGTCAGGTGGTTCCTAATCTAACAGTGTTCAGGTGGTTCCTAATCTAACAGTGTTTTCAGTGTGTTCCTTGAAATCTAAAAACAGTGTCCAGGGTGGGTTCCTAATCTAACAGTGTCAAGGTGGTTCCCTAAAATCTAACAGTTGGTCAGGTGGTTCCTAATCTAACAGTGTCAAGGAGGGTTTCCTAATCTAACAGTGTCAGGGGATGGTTCTAATCTAAACATGCAGTGGGTATTCAGGTGTCGTTCCTAAAATTTAACAAGGTGTCGGTCGTTTCCTTAAATCTAAAAACCAGATTGGTTCAGGTGTTCCTAATCTAACAGTTGTCAGTCGTTCCCTTAATCTAACAAGTGGTCAAGGACTGGTCCTAATTCTAACAGTGTTCAGGTGGTTCCTAAATCTAACCAGGAGGTCAGGTGGTTCCTAAATCTTTAACCAGTGTTCAGGAATGGGTTTTTCCTAATTCTACCCAGAAAAGTCATCAATCGTTCCTTAAATCTAAACAAGGGTCCAGATGGTTTTCCCTAATCTAAAAACAATTGGTTCAAGATTGTTTTCTATTTCTAATGTGCAGGGGTGGTTCCTAAAATTTCTTTTAAGTGTCAGGTGGTTTCCTTAAATTCTAACAGTTGTCCCAGATGGTTTCCTAAAATCTAAAAACAGTGGTCAGATGGTTCCTTTTAATCTACCAGTTGGTTCAGGTGGTTCCACTGACACTGTTAGATTAGGAACGACCTGACACTGTTAGATTAGGAACCATCTGACAGTTAAGTGGAGACATACAGTAAGTCATGTCAGTGACGATAGGATCACTATTTTCCATTTAAAAGAGAGCTGTGTCTTAACAGGCACAGTAGAAACTTCTGTTACTCCCAGCTGGACTTAACGTGTGTGTGTGTGTGTCTGTCTGTGTCTGTGTCTGTGTCTGTGTCTGTGCCTGTGCCTGTCTAGGGGCCGGTACCTGGTGGCGCTGGGTAAGTCCTGGCACCCAGAAGAGTTCCAGTGTTCCCAGTGTAAGGTGTTGTTGGATGAGGGAGGATTCTTTGAGGAAAGAGGCTCAGTCTTCTGCTCCAAGTGTTATGATAACCGCTACGCTCCCAACTGTGCCAAATGCAAGAAGATTATCATAGGGGTAAGATCTCTGTCTTTCTACCATCATCCATGATAATAATTTATTATTATTATTWTTTTTTTAAATGTAATCTTTATTTCAAATCAAATACAATTTTATTTGTCACATRCGCTGAATACAACAGGTGTAGACCTTACAGTGAAATGCTTACTTACAAACCCTGAACCAACAATGCAGTTTTAAGAAAAATAAGAGTTAAAAAAATATTTACAAAATAAACTAAAGTACCAAAAAAAGTCACACAAAATAACAATAACGAGGCTATATATAGGGGGTACCGGTACAGAGTCAATGTGCTGGTTAGTCTAGGTTATTGAGGTAATGTGTACATGTTGGTAGGGGTAAAGTGACTATGCATAGATAATAAACAGAAAGTAGCAGCACTGTACAAAACAAGGGAGGGGGGGGCAGTGTAAATAGTCTGGTGGCCATTTTGATTAACTGTTCAGCAGTCTTATGGCTTGGGGGTAGAAGATGTTAAGGAACCTTTTGGGACCTAGACTTGGCGCTCCGGTACCGCTTGACATAGAGAGAACAGTCTCTCTTGGTAAATAGTGTGGTCTACAGCTTATCATGAGGTACTCTACCTCAGGCGAGCAACACCTTGAGACTTATTGTAATATTAGATTTCGCGGACCAGCTGTTATTGACAAATAGACCATCAACCCATGTCTTACCAACGGTGAGCTGTTCTGTCTGGAAAACCCAGCCAAGAGTTCCTGTGGGGACGGGGTAAAAAAATATATATATAAAAAAACTAGGACAAACACTCCAAGACGAGAGGAATGTGGACCACAAGCTAGTTTTTAGCAGGAAACAATGTACCTGTAAGCTGAGACCTGACCCCCTTTCCTTCCTCTGTGTAGGATATCATGCATGCTCTGAAGATGACCTACCATGTGCAGTGTTTCATGTGTGCTGCCTGTAAGAGCCCCATCAGGAACCAGGCCTTCTATATGGAGGAGGGAGAACCTTACTGTGAGAAAGGTGAGGCTGTTGAGGTTCGAACTTTTCAAATCAAAACAGAGGGAAAACTGTTGTCAGGTTAGAGAAGTATTGAGTTAAACGACATGTACTACGCAGCCTTTGGTGTGGGCAGATTGTCTCAGTGCTTCTCTCGCTCTGCTTCTGTAAATGATGACTTCATATGGGAGCATCTACTTAGCTGACTTTTATGTTGTGTGTTTGTCTATTGGTTTATAAACTCAGCAAAAAAAAAAAAAAAAAGGTCCCTATTTTTAGGACCCGTCTTTCAAAGTATGATTGCGTAAAATGAAAATCTCATACATTTCACACAGATCTTCATTGTAAAAGGGTTTAAACACTGAGTTCTCTTATTCTAAACAATTTAAATGAACATGCACCTGTGGAACGCGTCCGTAAGTACACTAACAAGCTTACAGCACGGTTTAGGCAATGATAAGGTTACGAGTTATGAAAACTTAGGACGACAAAGTAGACTTCTCTACTGACTCACTAGAAAATACTCACCGATACATGCAGACCAGATGCCCAGGCGTTCTCTGCTCTATCTACGCTCTAATCTGGTGAACGATGCCTTAGGTCATTGCTTGTTGATTTAGGAGGTCAATTGAGTAATGCGCATGTGGCCAGGCCAATGGAATTTTCCCAATGTCCAGTTAGCTGCGATTCAGTCTTAAGGTTACTAGTCCCGTAACAAGAGATGCTCTTAACTCAGTAATACTAGATCTTAATGTGGTATGATGTCTATGTGCCCTTCTGTAAGGCTGGCTTGAGAGTGACTAGCTTAGTTAGTACTTCCTTCAGAAGTCGAGAAGTCCTCAGGCTCTGACGATACGTATCCTGAAGAGCTACTACAAGCTATGCCCGTCTCACATTTCACTTTGTGGGAGTACCGGCATTTCACGTATCGCGCTAGTACCAGACGGCATTGGCAAACAAGTGGGCTCGTTCACGTGACGAGTCGCAGTTTTGTCTCACAGGGTGATTGGTCGAATTCCTTTTATCGTCGAAAGAATGAGGTTAGTCCACCCCAAGAAGAGGCCCTTGGATACTCATGAGCGGCGAAGATCGCTATTGGACGTTGACCATGTGAGGGCTCCATCATGAGCTCCCTGAGAAGAGGCGGAATGTGCGCCACACAGATGCATCGGAACTGAAGTTGTTCGTGTCAATTAAGCCACGGCAAATACTCCAAAACCGACTAGTACTCCGTTTAACCCCGGGAAAGACATCCTCACTCCCCAATTCCCTCGCAGGAAACTACTCAATGAACCCTGAAAAACCCCATCACACCCGAACCATGGACCAATGCACCAAGAAACCCTACTGCCTTCACCCAACTATCTTTTATAGTCTTCAGTTGTTGCAATCCTTGTTATCGTTAGTTTCCAATACAAATAATTCTACGCTGAAAATAAAATGACCCCAGCTTGACAGTGACGCAGGAACAGAGTCCTCTTTTTTTTTGCTGAGTTAATTAAATGGAGCTTCTGATACCTTCTCTATTGTGTTGCTGTGATTCGTTTCAAAACACACGTCTCTACAAAACACGTACACATACAGTACACCACGTACGTGCTCTTCACTCGCATCATTCCTCACTCTCTCTCTCTCTCTCTCTCTCTCTCTCCTCTCTCACTTTAATCTCTCTCTCTCTCTCTCTACTCATCTCTCTCTCTCTCTTCGCTCTCTTCAACATCTCTGCTCCTTCTCCTCCTTACGTCTTCTCCCCTACTCTCTACACATCTAACCTCTCTCTCTCTCTCTCTCTCTCAACGCCACAGTCGACAGAGAACATACCGAAAAAAGTCAGTGGTGGAGCTCCCCACGTCCAGCCTAATGCTAGTACTCCATCTCCCCTGTCCAGTCTAATTCTAATAGTTGGTATGAGTTGTAGATGCAGTTTCTTATACTTAACTCTATCTATACGAGTTACGGAGCAGCGGTAAGCATGGCTGTCGCCCTCTAATAGGCTTGCTGTAATGCTGAGTAGTTTGTTGTGTTGATCGTTTTAGTGGAATTGATCTCAATTTCGTCCATGATGGTATGGCTCATGTAATACTGATAGTTACTCAGGTACTGGGTGTAAATGTCTAGTCACCATATAACAATCTTGACATGCTAATTGGATTGGCTGTAGAGTCTCATTTCCCCATGCTTGCGCTATCTAGTTAGAGGGCGAAGCGTAGTTCGCCCGTTGTCTAAAAAGTCCTATGAGAGAGGGTTTTGGGGCAGGTGCTACGCCTTCCATGAAACGAGCGCCCTCTCTAAGGAGCTGGAATAGTTGTCGTTCAGCTTTTTGTCTCTCCTCACACACACACACGAGCTACACACATGCAGTCATTACAGCACTAGAGTCACAAGCTGAGCCCACAGTTAGGCTCCCAACGACAAACACGAGCACGATCGATCCAGCAGCATAGCGAGCACATCGATCCCTCGGCGCTCCCTGAAGGAGATGGACTGTCTTCTAAATCGTATTCACGTGTTTTCAATGAGTCGCTGACCTGACGATGTCGCAAGCAGAGTAGTCAGAAGCGAGAAGGAGAGGCAGGCCACTTGGGGAACGACCTGAATGCGGAAGGTAGTCGGTACGATCTCCCCCTCCTGCCTCATTTCGTTGTCTCATCGTCTCTATTTCTATACATGTGCGGTGCTAATTCATAGTCTCTCCGCTAACTGGGCTACTTTAAATTCTGACTCATCCCGTAGTCGGAGCGCAGAACATCGCGTGAGATACAGGTCTGTCTTACGCTTTCCTTAATCTGATCACTTACGTGATCTTCTAGGTGGAGTCGAGGCTCCTTAGGCTCTGTTTAATCGATGTGTAAATGAGTGAAACATCTAGAGCCATGGGCTGTCCTCCTGGGCTGCTCAATTCCTATATCGTGGTGGTTGTGCTATAACTATGCTCTCTTACTCCGGCGCGAATGTCGGAGGAGTTGATGAAGTTCGTGCAAGTGATCAAGGATATCCTGTGTGCCTTCTGGATGCCATTATCGCGGTAACTCTGGGGAGGCATAGAGTTGGTAGGGTTGTTTTATTGATTGGTTTCCTTATTAACTTCGTAATCTAGGAGCTTTATGAGTGTGGTGGACTTCTAGGATAGAGCGAGTCTCAAATAGGATTGCTAGAATGTGACTAATCGAATACTCCGAGAGCTGACAGAGCTGTGGTAAGCATCGCTATGTCAGCGAATAACTGTCATTTGTCTCATCTGCTCCGTGGAGAAGGACAGTATATAGCAATCCCTGAACCCCAGCGCATACTTTCAACTTAGGGTGGCGTCTTGAGCGTAATCCCAAATATAGCAATTTATGTACCTTAGCTGAGGGAAGCTTGCCAAAGGTCGATTCTCTGAAGTGGGTGAATCGACCATTTTGTTTGAGATGAATAGAACTCTGCGATCGCTCTGTCTATTGCCTTACCGTCCTCTGTACCCCCCTCCAGAGTCGGAGTGTGGTCTGAGTCGCGCCTACCCCACCCCCCCTTCTTACTGCGTCTAGCTACCGTTCAACCCTCTGCCGTTCGCTTGGTCTTACGATTTGTTCTCTCTCCTCTCCACATCCCATGGCATCTTACGCCTGGCTCTCTGTGATCTGCGGCCTCACCACTCCCTGCCCTTCCTTCTCTGTCTCTATACGCCTCCAGTAGACTCTCCCCGCTCTGGTCTATCCTCTTGTGCTCTGACCTCAACCGCGAACGCCTTCACACCTTAGCTGGTCCCTCTTCTGTCTCTCGAAGCCCACCTCTTTGGCAAGGCGCGCCTCTGTCTCTGCGCCGGCCGCTTATTGATGGTCCATGCGCCTGTCTGCTGCCTCGATAGCCAAATCCACGCTCTGGCTTCTTCCTCTGTCTCTCCCCCTTCTTCCTCAATAAAAAATAGTCTCTCCCCTTCTTACCTCTGTCGGTCTCATACAAACTTCCCGCGTAATCTCTCACGGGTCCCCTGGGTCTCTAATTCTTCCCCCCTTTCTATTACGGTCTGTGCGGTCTCTCCCTGTGAAGCTTGTTCACGTCGTGCTGTCTACTACTCATACTAACTCCCTCCAATCGGACGCTCTGTTCTCTGGTCGCCACCCCTGCATTCCCCTCCGTTCTGTCGTCAACTCGCGCTGACACCCGCACGGTGAGCGAGCTTCGCTCTGTCAGTGCTCGCTTATCTCCTCCAAGGAACCCGCCCTGTCTTCCGTCATGTCTGCCGGCCCCACCAACTACTACCTGCCGTCTCTGTGCCATCTGCGGCCCTCCATACACCCATCGATCATGCCCCACTCTTCTTCCTCTGTACTCTGCACTCCTCAAAGAAGACTGGCGCCCCTTCTTCCCCTTCTTCTCATCCCCACAACCCCCATTCAAGATGTGATCCTGCTTGTCTCTGGCGCCGCCAAGCTGCCCACCCTAGTCTACCTCCGTGTCTATGCATCTCCATAACGTATGCCCCAACGGTCTGGTCAGGTGGCTGTTGCTCTTCCAGTATCAACCACCCCTCTTTATCTCAATGTTCTCTCCGCCCCAAAACGCACCGCCGTACTATCCATGCTCGTCTAGAACCTCGTCACTAAATCCTCCCTTCTATCCTCTTAGTGTCTCCTGCCATTCACACACCTCCTATCCTCTCCTCGTCGGCTCTGTCATCGTGAAGTCTCCCCGCTAGTGTCGTGTCCCGTCGTAAGTCTACTCCTCCAATCCACCCAACTCAAGTCTGTACTTAACTGTCTGAGTGCTTTCTGCCCGCCAGGTGCGCCTCCTCTGGCTCTCCTGCTTAAGATACTTACTCGACTTCAACTCTAGCAGTCCTTCTCTTCCTCTGTCCCTCGTGCCCCCCTTTCATTCCTACGGGCTTCTCTCCCCCTTCTTCCTCGTCTTTCCCCCCGTTTATCTTCTCTCTGTCTTCCTCAACCCCCTTCTTCCTCTGTTCTCTCACCGGCGCCTTCTTACCTCTGTCTTCTCTCAACCCCCCCTTTTTTCTGTCGTGACAGGATGTCGTCCCTCTATCCCTAAATGACCTCGTTGCCTATCTTGCGGCATCGTGTCTCTCCCCCAACCCTGGCGTCTATCCCGTGGCGCTCCGTTAGGTTGGCTCTCCCACTCGCATATAGACGGCACACCTGCGTTCGTATCACTCGCGAGCGGTTCTCGCCGGCAACGCACCCTCTCTCTCAGTCTGTTCTCTTCCCCCAAACCCCATTCTTTCTCTGTCTCTCCCCCAACCCCATTTCTTCCTCTCTGCCCTCAACCCCCTTCTTCCTCTGCAGGAATTATGAGAACAGATGTTAGGTACTAAGTGTCATGGCTAGTGGACTTTAAGATCGGATGCTGGGGAACCGCCTTCCTTAGAGCCATTGGGATACAGCTGCACGACACCTGCTTCGTCTGCGCTGTAAGTCACTCTCCTGATTCACCTGGGACCTCTGTCTACCTCACCTCCATGTACATCCTTGGACCTGGTCCACCTACGTCCTTCTACCTGTCTCTCCTGGAACCTAGGTCAACCTACAGCTACGTCTCTACCTGTCTCCGTTCTCAGTCTCTGTCGCATCTGCTCTAGCTCTTCTCTCTCTCTCTCTAGCTCGCTCTCTCTTCTAGCTCAGCCTGTCGCATCTACTCTCTAGATCGCGTGGTCGCTCGTCTCTAGCTCTTAGATCCGCTGTCACTCTCTCTAGCCTCGCTGTCTCTCTCTAGGAGCTCGCTGTCTTCCTCGCTCCTCTCAGTTCTCTCTAGCTCCTTGTCACTCTCTCCTCTCTCCCTCTCCTCTCTGTCTCTTTTTTCTCGCTGGTCGCTCTCTCTCTAGTTTCTCTCTAGCTCCTTGTCACTCTCGTAGATGCTCCTCACTTCCCTCTCTCTCTGTTTCTTTCTTTCTCGCTGTCGCTCTCTCTCTCTCTAGCTCGCTGCCGTTGCCCTCTCTCTCTCTTAAGGCTCGCTGTCGCTCTCTCTTTCTAGATCGCTGTCACTCTCTCGTAGCTTAGATACGCTGCACCTCTCTCCTATTAGCCTCGCTGTCGTATCTCTAGCTCGCTGAGGATCGGTACCTCGATTGCTCTCTCTCAGTTGCTATGCTCTACATCCTCGCGTTGTCACTCCTCTCTCTCTCTTCTCTGTCTCTTTTCTTTCTCCGCCGTCGTCTCTCTCTCTCTCTTTCTCTCTTTCTTCTTCTCTCTTCTCTCTCTCTCTCTCTCTCTCTCCCTCTCTCTTGGCGGTCTTCTTCTTTTCTCGCTGTCGCTCTCTCTCTCTCTAGCTCGCTGTTGCTCTCTCCTCTCTCTGTAAGCTCGCTGTCGCTCTCTCTCGTAGATCGCTGTCACTCATCTACTAGCTCTAGATAACGCTGTCACTCTCTCTAGCTCGCTGTTCTATCTCTAGCTCGCTGTGTCTACCTACGCTCTCTCTCCTGGTACGATCTTTCTCCTCATGTGCTCACGTTTGTGCAGACTCTCTCGGTCGAGCTCTCTAACTGTTACTCTGCTCCTCTTTCTTTCTGTCGCCTTTTCTCTCTGCTACTCTCCTGAGCTACTTCTTTTCTCTCTCTTCTCTCTCTTTCTCTCTCTCTCCTCTCCTCTCTCTCTCTCTCTCTCTCTCTGTTGCTCTCTCTCTCTCTCTCTCTCTATCTCTATCCTCGCGTCTCTCTCTCATAGCTCGCGGGCGTAGGGTCTCTCTTTCTTATCTCACTAACCCCCTGCTCTGTCTCCCTCCTCCGATCCCTCTCTCTGCTCGCTCTTCCCATCCCAGTTCTGCCAGATCCAACCTGGAAGGATACAGGACGTGGTAATACTCCTCTGAAGAAGGATCAGCCACAATAGTAAAGAGTAGTAAAAGAGGTGCATGGCCTGCATCTCTCTGTGCTGACGAGGCCCGAGAGAGACGTGGCTCGAAATCGGTGACAGGAAGCCTCAAGGATAAAATAGCACGTTTCGCTGAAGGACCCACTGTCGCAGATGGTAGGGAAGGTCTGTGCAGTCTACCTCCCCACTGATGGTCCGACCAAACCAGACAGCCGTAATCGAGAAGATCAATCACTATCGCTCACAGACCTGGGCAGATTCAACTGTTTCCATCATGGGTAGCCCCTCTCAACCTGGGTAATTCGCCTGTAACTTTCTAAAAAGGCCTACCTGTACGTCTAGCTCCATTCACTAAGAGCTAAGGAAGTGTGTTTTATGTCAACTGTTAACTGCCTAGTTTCTCTGATGCTGTTACTTCATAGCAGGTTTACTCTAGTATCATATGTAATGGGTGTTACTCAACGAAGTGAACAGTAATATTGTTGTAGTACCGTGATGTACGTTTGCTTAAAACGTGAAGTACATTTCAGCCTTCTCTTACTCTTCTCGTGTAATGATTGTCAGTGCATATATTCGTCATTCATCCCATCTAGTGATAGCCCTATAGACCAACGTGTTGTTCACAAGGCATCTTTCTCCAGTGTGTGAAAGTTCAACTGTGTTTGGGGCCTATGGGCATAGTCCGGTAAAAAGTATGCCACTATTTAGACCCTTATAATCTTTCAACCTCTGGTTCATTTTCACTTTTCACAAGTGCCTTTTTGAAGTTGAACCAACCAAATTTTAGTGATGTTCATTTTCTAAGTACTGTTACATGTTAACTTTATCAGGTGAACCACCGTCTTCATTTAATGGAAAGTACGTCCTACCTAGTCTCTGGTCGTGAGTGTCAGCACCCGCTCTTTTTACTGCTCGACTACTTTTACGTGGCACTACCTCCTAGCTAAATGATAGGTAGATGGAGATGCACGGTAAGGTAATGCGACTCCTCCTTAATCGGGATAGGCAACGTAGTACATCCGTACGTTAAGGGTAATTGAGGGGGTAAGGCTAGCTCCGATGCCACGACACTCGTACTGGAAGAGGAGGTTAATCTTATAATGTGACGGGCAACCATTACTCCATTGGTGATCTGACTTAAGGTAATGTACCGCGGCAAACCTTACTGCTCATAATTAAGGTAATGCACGGGGCAACCTTTACTCTGTAGCGTAGCTAATAATACAGGTAATGTACGGATGGTAGGAGCGGACCTTTGGGTAAGCTCTCAGTATCTTAGCGGGCCTAGATTGATCGCGTGCGCTTAAGGTTCAGAACGCTATTGACTCCAGTACCTGTAAGGTGGTAATGTACGGGGCGTAAACCTTACTCCAGTAATACTGAAGTAATGCACGTGTGTCAGGAACCTTACTCCAGCTACTTAACTGAGGGTAAGCCCTATGATTACCGGTGGAATGCGGGGACAAACTGTCTGTACTTCACGGAGTATTAAGGTAATGTACGGCAAACCTTACTCCAGTTATCTTAAGGTAATGAACGGGGCAACCTTACTGCAGTAATTAAGGGTAATAGGAACTCAGTCATGAGGAAACTAGTTACTGTTTACTTACTGTAATACACTCCCTGTGTGCGTTCCAATGGTGCACCCTATTCCTTATGTAGTGCACTAATTTGTATGGGCTCGCTCAAAAAGTAGTGCACTACTAAATGAATAGGGCTGTCCTTTGGACACGCCCACATTGCACTAGTCATCTAATAAAAACTGTAGAACACTCATATGACCCAGGGACCCAGAATCATCACTTGACGTAGCTATGGTTTGTGAATTGTGTTTAACTGTTGAAATCAGAGTAGTACATCTAAAGATGGTAAGAGGCGCCTGATAAACTGCTTAGCTGATAAGTGGCTGAAGGCAGTCCGTGAGCCGTCAAAGTAGCGTTTTGAAGAAGAAGAGAAACGTTTCGTAGATACAAGGTGTTCGCGTATGATTGAAATAAATAGTTTACAGGGACTGGGGGGATCAGAAGTCCCAGTCTTTTAAAATCCTTCTGTGAACTGGACTGTAAACTGTAGTAGCATGGGAAAGTGGAAATGTGTCGCTATGCAATGTTTGAGTCTCTCCTAGAATGTAATCTATAAGTTGCAGTTGGGGAGTTCGACCCCAACTGTGGTGAATAGGAATTTTGTACGTATCCTCTCTGCGTATCCTCGTCGGG
>NW_019945820.1:50300-52108 GCF_002910315.2 Salvelinus sp. IW2-2015 | reverse complement strand
CTTCCTAAATGACACCATATTCCCTATATAGAGCACCAGCATTTGATAGTATTCTGTATTGGCATTACCAGATAATTTAAAACCTTTTATGTAATAACATAGTATATGGATTGATTTTAAGAAATTTGGTTTAATTAATTTGAATATTATTATGGTGTTTCTCTTCGTAGAAAAACGAAGCCCTCTGGGTTTCTGTTAGAATGGAATGGAAAATATGTTCAAAGTCACAGTCGGGACAGTAGGCTACAGGATTGGAGGATTCTACATTGTTTGCCTTCATTAGACAACTTTCTTCCAATATTTCCTGATATTTATTCCCACAGTAATTTGTTATGGATCCATAACTAAATCAACATCTGCATTTTGGAAGAATATATTTTATCATTATTTTTATTAACGAAATGTGTTTATTTGTTTATTAGGCTACTGTGCAGTCTACTATACATACTGTAGTAGACATGGGAAAGTGCCTAATTCCTTACATAAGGGAGAGCAGGCCACCTAGCTCGGCTACTAGGCTCTTCTTTAGTAAAGGTTGAATAGTCTACTGTTCAGCTATTAGCCCCCCTCCCCAACTTGCAACAAATTGTTCCTTTCCCTCTTCCACGCGTCATCATCCTGCTCCTGAGTAGCTCGCTTGTGGGCGTGCTGGCAGGATATGGCAGAATCTTCGGTTGTGCGTCAAGAACTCTGCATACAGCAGAACGTTTGTATGAAGGTGTGGTTATTCACAGGAAAATTGTTACATGCCATGGAGGTACATTTGTGTCTTTTTGTCGAGAGCAAAACCTTTTTTATTTTCAATCAAAAATAATTGTTCTGAAAGCAACTTCTTTCCGACACGAAGGAGGATGGCGTCTCAGGTAAGCAGCACTGGGCGTTCTCCGTCCAACTTCTACATAGCTAGTAGTTAGCTCCTACGATTCAGTGTCGGTTCATAACATTCTACTATGTTACATACATACATAATGATAAATCATGCAATTATTATTCTCAAGCTAACCAAAAGTTTTTAGCTACGAATGCCTGTTTTCACCATTTTCAGTTGAATTAATCTAACTTTCTTTCATGGAAACTCATAAGCAGGCCATGTCATTTGTTTCAGAGTTGATATATAATCATATTTCATGACAGTGTAACGGTTTGCTTTTTTTACCGAAGGACGAAAGAACACAACATTTCTGTCAGGGAATGCTATTCTGATATGTCAGATGAAGAGTTAGACCAGAAAGTCAATTCCATTAAGGCAAGGATACCCCATTCGGGCTTTAGAATGGTCAAAGGAAGTCTCAGAGCAATGTACAGGCTACAATGTGGGGATCTCATGCTTGGTAATAACTACATACATGTATATAGGACTTGCATCCTTGGCACAATAAAGTTATTATATTCTACTCTGGCCATAGGCCTCATTAACTTCTTATGACTGGGGGCAGTATTGAGTAGCTTGGATGAATAAGGAGCCCAGAGTAAACTGTCTGCTACTCAGGCCCAGTTGCTAATATGAGCATATTATTAGTAGATGTGGATAGAAAACACTCTGAAGTTTCTAAAACTGTTTGAATGATGTCTGWGAGTATAACAGAACTCATATGGCAGGCAAAAACCTGAGAAGAAATCCAACCAGGAAGTGGGAAATCTGAGGTTTGTAGTTTTTCAACTCGATGACTATCGAATATACAGTGTCTATGGGGTCATATTGCACTTCCTAAGGCTTCCACTAGATGTCAACAGTTTTTAGAACCTTGTCTGATGCTTCTACTGTGAAGAAAGGGGGAATGGGAGCTGAATGAGTCAGAGGTCTGCCA
>NW_019945820.1:29020-48750 GCF_002910315.2 Salvelinus sp. IW2-2015 | reverse complement strand
TGTGCTCTTGAATACAAACCAGTTTCCCTCGGCGGACAATCATCGCTGTTTGCAGAGCTTATGATAATCTTGCATACCAAGACTGTTCGATACCTAAATATAGCCTGACCGATCCATGGATCTAAAGAGCTCCTCAAAGGCTGGAGGCCGAGCGCTAATCAGGTAGGTCGTGCACAGAGTCTACTCTGAGATCGAAACTAGTGAGCGAGTAATATGCTGAGGTCCCGTTCTTCCGTTTACTTCGTTCCACATCCCAAAAAATAATCTATGGTTTAAGGGATGCCTATGAAATCATGCCTGCCTGTCAGATTCACACGGTCGTAGGTCGCGCTCATCCCTACGCCCAGCCTATCCGCCACATCATCCTGTGACCCTGTGTCGCAGAGGCCACGAACGTGGCTAACTCCACAAGGCCCGATGCTCACTCAGGCACTCTTGCCAAGGTCGATATAAGTACTGACCGTCGTGGTCCTAGAGGCGTGAAAGGGAACAAGATTGCTGTCGTTGGTTCAGTGGGCGTAGTTGGGGGCTGAGGCGGAGGGATACCTGGAGACTAATATTTAGGCTGAAGCGGGTTTTGTAGCGGATTAAAAATGTATCATCTTTGGCTAAACATGTGATGAAACGTTTATGTGGAATGAAGGGGGTGGTATAGATGTCAAATAACGAAGGCCGTAGGAAAAGTCTGGGTTAGGTGTACAGGCACATTGCATTCGCAGGTGAGCGCTTACAATTTGTGTTTTATTTGATGAGAGCAAAACCTTTATTTTATTTTAATAAAATAATGTGTTCTGTAAGGAGCAACTTGCTTTCTACTCCTTTCGAACCGCATAAGGAGGGATTGGCGTCTCAGGTTAGAAATCAGCAGTATGTATAGTAGACTGACAGTGTAAGCTAGCACTGGGGGTATCCTCCGTCCAACTTCTACATAAGCTTTTAGATTTATGTACTACTGACACACCAATAAACTACATCTTTCTTTTTATCTCAAGTGTACGGATTTCAATATGAACATTCTTACATTATTGACTTCTTTCCAATAAACTATATCCATAGCATAATGAGATGATTAATTGAGATATATTTACAAGTTATGGATTCAATATACAATTTATTCTCAAGCTAACTGCTCGGAAGTTTTTTAGAGGCTACGAAATGCCTGTTTTACACCATTTTCAGTTGAATTAATTAAACTTATCTTTCATGGAATATAAGCCTGGCAATGTGTATGTTATGATATTCTAGGTTGATATATACAATATCATTATTGGATTAGAATAGATATTGGTACGTTAATGGAAGTGACAAAGAGTTTTGCTATTTTTTACTGAAGGACGAAAGACAACTGATCAACAATATCTGTCAGAGGAACGGGCTAATTTCCTGACGTAGTGTAGCCCTACTGTAAAAACTGAGTGCAGTGGTAGGGGAAGTGAGTGTAGAACATAGAAAGTCAATTGCTACATTAAAAGGAAGGATACAATATTTTCATCCGCCATCCTAACAGAAAACAGCAGCAAGTTTGTTTGGTTGTATCGCTTTGGTTTATTATCTAGCGTCCGCAAGAAGGAATGAATCCCATACTAATGAAGCATATATGTAAAAGGCTATCCTAAATTATAGTGAGGGATTCTCATGCCTGAGATTTAACAATCTTAACATACAATGTTATACATAATATGGATCTGGGCATAAATATAAAGTTCATTTAATTTTGCTATTTATCTCATGCATGATGGGGCCATGAGGGCCTATTAGAAGTCTTTCTATATTTGACTAGGGGAATTTGGATTGCGGCAGTATTGAGTAGTCTTGGGGATGGAATAATGAATGCGTGGCCAACTCAGAGTAAACTGAAGAATCTCTGCTACTAGCTAGCAGTTTTGTCTAATATGAGCATATTAATATCATAGTGAATGTGTGATAAAAACACTCTGAAGGTTTTAAAACTGTTGGAATGATGTATTGTGAGTCATAACAGAATCTCCATATGGAGTGCAAAACTGAGAATGAAATGAACCAGGAAGTGGGAAATTGAGGTTTGTAGGTTATTATTTTATATGCAGATAGTCTCGATGGGACTATCTGTAATATATACAGTTGTCTCTTGGGTCATAGATTGCATCTTCCGAAGGCTCGTAGATGTAACATTTTTAGAATTGTCTTGATGCTTAGTTCTACTGTGAAAGAAAGGGGGAATGGGGGCGAATGAGTCGAGGTTGACCAGAGTGGGCATGAGCTGAGTCGAGATGCAGGCTTGTGCGTATGCACACGAGTAGAAATGTTCCTGGGTGAGAGGCTTAGCTTTAGTGAGTTCCACTTGCATTTATGTTGAAAGGAAGGTACTTCCGGTTGAAAATTATTGACGGATTTATGGTGTAAAACATCTAAAAGATGATTCTATATCTACGTTTGACATGTTTTACAGAACTGTAACGGAACGGTTTGATTTTTTGGGCTGTCGGACTCATGATCTTGGATTATGGTAAACGTGGACAAATTTGGTTTGGACATAAATATGAATTTATCGAAAAAATTAACATTTATGTTGTGGAACTGTCGGATTCCTGGGAGGAGACATTGATGAAGATCATCACACCGGTAAGTGCAAATTTATAATGTTCTATTTTCTGCTTCTGTTGACTCACAATAATTGGCGGATATCTGTTTGGCTTTTTTTTTTTGTTTGTCCGTGAGCGCTGTTATTATACGATTTATTTGATGGTGTGTTTCTCTTTGGCGGTAAGCTTTTTTTAAATCTGACACGGGTTGCATTAACTTTCAAACATTAACAAGTTCCCATACAGCAAATTGACAAGATTACACATTTGTGAATCTGCCAACTTCTGTTCCGATTTTTAATATGTTTTTTACAACAGAAATCACACCTGTATTACTTCTTATGTTAGCTCTACCACGTAATACAAAAGCACAGGTGACATTTTCAACAGAACAGGTTGGTTGCAAAAACCAATCGCTAAACACTAACCATAAGAACCAACAAATAACCAAGAACAACTTTTCAGTGCAGATGAAGTTCTCTAATAACATGTTATATCCTAATCATCTATGTTTTTGTTTCGAAAATGTGCATATATTCTTGAGGTATAATCATAAGTTTCTACAATTTGCAGCTACAATGGAATAGACCGAAGCAGTAGAACAATTTACACGTACGCCAAATTGACTACCTAAATATTCTTCATAAAATTTACTGAAATACATGGTGTCAGCAAATGAAGAAAACATCTTGTGAATCAGCAAATTATTTCGATTCTTTAGTGTTTTACGCGAAAACACAATATAGCATTATATTAGCTTACCACAATAGCCAAAACAAACCCATTTATCAGCAAGCACAAGTTAGCGATCCGCAAAAAACAGCAAAAGATATATAATTTTTCACTAACTGGACAAACTTCCATCAATGACGGTTTACTAACATCAGGTTAGTACTACATTTATGTTTTGTATCGAAAATGTGCATATTTAAGCTGAAAATCCGTGGTTTACATTGTGAAAAACTTAGCATCTTCTTTCCCAGATGTCGGAAATATTTCTGACACTCACCTATCTGACCAACAATAACTATCATAAACGTTACTAAAAATACTTGTGTACAGCAAATGATAGTACACTAGTTCTTAATGCAATCGGTGTTAGGAATTCTTAAAAAAAACTTTAGCTTAGACATCGGCAGCTTCGTTATAGTGAGACAGGAAAATACTCAAGGGCGGAAAACACACAAAATTTTCGAAGACATAGAGAAATACATATACAATGGGTTCTTACTTTTGTTGAGCTTTTTCCTCAGAATTTTTAAAGTGTGCTTTTGGTCCAGAACTGTTGTTTGGATTTAGAATGTCGGTTGTTTGCAAACTCGTCGAGATGTTATGCAACGTGCGCAAAACTTGCAAAGATCTGGCGTCGCGAGGACTGTCACTTCTCCTTCAACAAAGCAGAGAAGGAACAGCAAACTCGCCGTAACATTCTAAATTTAAATAATTGATTAATACTATATTGAAAAACATACTTTTAAGATGATTTATTGTCATTTCCTTTCATCAAATAAAATAAAGCGGAGATTATTAGCCGTCTATTAAAAAGCTTTTCAGAAGCGAGATATGCTATGAAGTCTCTTTCCCGCGTTCATTACTGAAAACAAGAAAAAAATGGGTGTCCTGTTTATCTCAAACTCTTCTGTTTTGACCATAGAAAGACTAATGACCCATTCTTCACTTCCTAGCGCCATATGTGCGGGGTGGTAAGTGAAGGCGTTCATGTCAGTTGCACTAAGTCTACCCGTCGGTCTATTCTCAGATTGGTCAGAAGCCATTAACGATTCTAGGGAGGTTTCTCTCCTCGGATACAGAGCTCGATTTCAGATGTTTTACTCTTTCTGTACAGGAAGGTTTGTCTACTCAAGAATGAGTTTTTGTTTATACTTGCACAAGATATAATCAACAACGGTATTTCAGAAACTTCGCTCAGAGATTGTTTTTCTATCAATAGTAATAATAATATGCGGATATATGTAGGGAGCAAATGAATTGTGAGATGACGAGGCCGTTGGTGAAATGGAGTCACTTTTAATCAAGAGCTATACTCTCAATACTTCGTCCCCTCTTCTTCGCAGTCCATCAAGATCAGTTAATCATCGCCTTACTGGTGCTAAATACTTGTATGTTGGGAATTAACTTATGCGACTCTGTTTCGAATTTGGTAGGCACAACGGTTTGGGTCTCTTGGTCCCGATAGTTTCTCTATTACTGGCTTTGTTGTGACGTAGGTGGGACGCCATATCCGCGCACATACCACTGAGAGGTGGGGAGAAGATTCTAGCGGCAATAACATATTATTCAATGTATTGTTTTATGCTTGACTCTTATCGACGTATAATACTTACAATATTTCGGGTTCACCAATAGGATATCTGCTCTTTATGTAAAGCCATCTTCTACTCCTAGGTACCTGGTTAAGAACTGGCTTCAGCGTTCAAATTTGTATTTTGGAACACTCGATACTATTGCGGGTGGTATCGATGTACTCGGGTAACCCACAATAGCATAATGATTGCTCTAATCGCGTGCTGTTGTGGTTGGTCTTGGGAGCATGACATCTGCCGTTCTGACGCTGAGTATTAGGTGCCGGTCGTAAGCCGCACACTTTTAAATGGAGGTATCCATCTGTAGGCTCTGTAAGGCCGAGGTACATGTGCCACGATGCCACTGAGTCTTTCACACTTTCTCAAGAATGCTACGATTTGATAACCGTGAGTCAAGACCTGCAAGACGTGTGAGAGACAAACTGGTGGCCATAAGAGAGGTCTGGGASAAGTGGKTGGAKTGTCTGCCATACSTCTACAACCCTGGSCYTGAAGTAACAATGGATGAGCAACTGGTTCCATTCAGAGGTACATTTTTATTTCATGTCTGTAATCTCCTTTCTGCACATTTCTGCAACTTTCTTAGGCTATACAAGTGCTATCTTTTGCTAAAAAAGTTATATTTACACCTATGCAGTACCTTCAGCAATAATAATAATAATAATAATAAACCTCTACTTTAGTAAAGAAAACAATTATGACAATTATGTTGTAATAAAAACGAGTGGTGTCCACTGATTAAATGTAGTCTTTCTGTAGTGTGAAGAGGGAAAACCCAGATATTCACAAAGTTTGTGATAGAATAGATTTGGGGTTAAATAGATTTGGGGTTAAAAATTCCATTAAGCTGCTTTATTTTAGGGGTTTAGTAAAGGCAGGTCATTTTTTTACCCTTAGGACAAGGGGAGTATACAGAATGTTAAGACTACACAAGGGTTAGAAGTAAAAAACGGGATGTACCAATCAAGTGTGTGTTATGAATTTACACCCTTACTTTTTAAATATTTACTAGCGACATCATATCAAATATTATTTGTCACATGCGCCGAATACACCAGGTGTAGACCTTACAGTGAAATGCTTACTTACAAGCCCTAACCAACAATGCTGTTTAATTTTTGTATTAAAAAATACCTAAAGAAAATACGAATAAGAAATCAAAGTAACAAATAATTAAAGAGCAGCAGAAAAATAGAAATAGCGATGCTATATACATGGAGCACCGGTACAGAGTCAATGTGCAGGACAACAACACACCACAACACATACAAATGAAAACTGTCACATCCTTATCCTGTTCATAGTAGATCCAATTTGTTGCCATGGGTAACCAAGTTAACCATCAGATACCAACTAACTAAGATACAAATGAAGACATGAGACACAGAGGAAGTTGAGGTGGAGATTAAAACACCCAGAAACCCACAGCACACCAGTGCTGAAATATTACCATGGTAACCATCCTAGCACGCATCCCAAATGACAACCTATTATATAGCGCTCTATGGGCCCTGGTCTAACGTAGTGCACTATATAGGGAATAGCGCTCTGGTCTAACGTAGTGCACTATATAGGGTAAAGGGTGTCATTTGGGCCTAATCACTAGAAAGAGGAAGCTGCCAGTGGAATAACGGTTTCTACAGCAACAGAGTCCCTACTGTAATATAAGCACCACACTCAGATCAGTTTATATAGTCCCTTACTGATCATCATTATCCAGGCTTACACAGTAAAACTGAACCTAGACCTGTCCTTATATGGTGTTTTGCAGTGGCATAACAGTAACCTCTGTTTGAGGAAGTAGCATTGGGTTCAGTGAAGTTAGTAGCCTCTCTAACAGTCTATATCAGGGTTGAC
This sequence comes from Salvelinus sp. IW2-2015, assembly GCF_002910315.2. Classification (NCBI taxonomy): domain Eukaryota; kingdom Metazoa; phylum Chordata; class Actinopteri; order Salmoniformes; family Salmonidae; genus Salvelinus; species Salvelinus sp. IW2-2015. Next base: position 42,008 of record NW_019945820.1, on the reverse strand, counting down.
ACTCATTTTCCCAAGTCAGCAGCTAATCTTCCTGAGCGAACATACTTGTTTATTTAACGATGACGCCAACAAAACAATAAACAACCAACCGACACGTGAAGCCAACGTAGTGCTCACAGGCAACTAAACATGGACAACTACCCACAAAACCAACATGGAAAATGGCAACCTAAATAGGCTCCCCAATCAGAGACAACGATAAACAGCTGTCTCTGAATGGGAACCCATTCAGGCCACCATAAACCTACATACCCCTAGACAATCCAAAATCCCCATAGATAACCAAAAAACCCTAGACATGACAAACCCCTAGACAATACAAAAACTAAACAAACCACCCCTTGTCACACCCTGCGCAACCGCTGCGCCACTAACCAAATAATAAAGAAGGCAAAATATGAACTTAGAAGTCAGGCGCTTTGTGACAATGTTGTACAGTGCGGTGTGTATGACTGCGTATGTTATCTTTTTTATATGATTGTTGTCCTATTGGTTTCTTGTTGCTTCACAGTCCGCGCCTGGTTGCCAGTTTAAGGTGCTATCTTTGTTTTAAATCAGAATTTTAGCTGTGGCGATGCAGTGACTTGATAGTGCGAATAAGTTGCCATGTAGGCATGGCTCTATGAAATGAGCTCGTGACTCCGTCCCACAGTCTGTTTCTGGGAGCTTACAGCTCAGTCAGCATCAGCATGCTGCTATGTGTCATGTGATGGGTGCAGCTGTGAGTTCAGGCAGGACGGCTGGATTGGATGTGGGCCAAAGATTGGGTCATGGGGCTTAGAGGTCAGCGTCGGGGTTAGAGGTCAGAAGATCAGATGGCAGGGCCAAGCGGTCGCAGGCTAGCATGGCCTCAGCCGCTTGCTCGATCGTGTGTGCGGCGCGCAAGTGTTTTTACGTGGGTTACTGGAGCCCCTGACGGACAGGTGTAGTCGACCAGCGGTGTTGCTCGGGCCACATGCGCCAGAGGGCTACGGCACCGACGGAACTGCACACACAGCTCATCCTCGATCGTATTGAGGTTAAAGTGCACCAGATCGAGGAGCGGTTTTTTACCCAACTCTCGATTCTGACAATATATAAGTAAGAACCCTTATAATGCTTCCTCAAGAGTTCTGGCACACGGCGGATGAAACAGATGGCCACGTGTTATAACGAATTACCGCAACTCAAGCTTCCCATTAGCAGCAATGATACACTTGTGCAACAGACAATTATATCTATCTGGTTGTCTCTATCCCAAATTACTTGTTACTTATAAAGGTGGTCAATAAAGGCAACAGTGTTGGGAAAAATGGACCTCATAAACCCTGTGTTCCAAGTTCCATGACTTCTTAGTTCTCTGAGCATCATACTGTAAGATTGGTACGGTACAGAACGTGACATCTCGGCACCTTGAAGCCACAGCTGTTCCTCTGACTCATACGAATTCCCTATGCTCGAACCACCTTTCGAGGCAAAGCTTCTATATTTCTACGAAGCAGGAAAACATTGCGATGCCCAGACCCCTAATCGATCCTCTAACTGGCTCTCGATGAATACCCACAACAAACTCTGCACGAAATGAGCATCTATGATGAGGTACGTACAGCTGAATGGATAGAAGTTCATTAGTTCCCTGCCCGCCCAATGTGCACAAGACTATTAAATGAATAGCCAGGACAAAGGGGAAGGAACAGCGTCAGCGTGCGCACAGACGTATCAATATTAATGGCTCCAATCGAATCTTTATCGAGATAGCTGAAAGGACTAGCTGTGCGGCAAGATGAGACTGGTAGTCGCCAGGTATAGCGTGTATCAGATAGATAATAGTATAGTGGGTTTGTTTGATAGATACCAATACCCGATAGATGCGGAAGATCTAGAGTGAGCTCCGAAATGAAACAGCGTGCCTTTGTGGGGCGCGTTAAACAATGATGAGTGAGGTAGGCTGTCTCCCTATGCTCCTTCTGTGTTGTGCGTAAGTGTGGATTGATCCGGTGGGTGTGTGGTGTGCTTGTGGGTGCCTGTGCGTGTATGGACCTCGAGCGCCAGAGGGGGGAGTGCTGTGTGGTGTGGAGCTAGAGCTTGAGCAGAGAGTGCATGGTGTGTGGTTAGAGATGGGCGTGGCTAGGTCAGTAAGAATGCTTTGAATTAGTGTGACAGTTGCCGGATGTTCAGGTCCTGGAGAGAAAATAAACATGTGCGAGTTTCACTAAATCTTAGTCAGTCCTAAACAGTTCCTTCATCTTAAATCGCAGCTTTGGATGAGGCTAGTGTCTTGGCAAGAAGTCTTGATTAAAACTCATGTGTATACACAATCAACTCAGGACACATCAGATGATACCGTGTCCCATTAAGCGGAACAGTTTCAGCTTCGGTTAATACTCTCCATAATCACACAGAAGTGCTACCTAATACTTAAACTTACAATAGGCCTTAATTATTTCATTTTGTTACCCATGTACCATGGTTATTGTGACATGCAGAATTCATCAGATGTGAAGAGAGGAGTTTGGGACACACTGATGGCAGTGGAGCTCATTCAAGGGTTTCTCTTCTTTTCTTATTTTCACCATCTTATTTTTAAATTAACATGTGGTAGTAATAATTATAGTAGAAGACATTCAGAAACTATGGAGAGATACTTATCGACAAGAGAGATGGAAGATCAATGTGCGGCTGAATCACCCTAACAACAAGTTTTGAATCTATATAAGAGTACAGAAACAGTAAAAATACACTCTGATTATGGAGACAAACGGTAGAGGGTGCCCATTAACCCTTCCCTCGGGGCTTGTTTTAGACCTCTATAACAGTACAGCCACGCCCTGTCTTTGCCTTATTCGCGAGCAGACTGATATTTAGCACACTCTGCAGCATTCTCTAAACCAGCAGTCACCGAGGATGTGAATGCTAGTGTGTCCAAGAAGATACTATGATGAGAGAGAGAGATGATGCGCAGCAGCAGTGAGAGGAGGAGAATAGAGGACTTGAAGAAAGCAGAGCAGGTGAGAAGTTAGTCTGAGCCTGCTTGTTCCTTCGACGTGAAGTTGACGAGGTGACCAGAGCATGACAGTGCACAGGAGGAGTCAATCGAATCTCTCTTCCCTCTTCCTCTGTTTTTTTNTTGTTGTCTTAGGACGTCTTGACCACACACACTCCTCTGTTTATCACGCTCTTGAGAGAGGAAGTCGCAGAGAGAGAGAGAGCAGAGAGAGAGAGAGAGAGAGACAGAACAGACAGACAGACAGACAGACAGACAGACAGACAGACAGACAGACAGACAGACAGACAGACAGACAGAGAGACAGAGAGGAGACAGAGAGAGAGGACAGAGAGGAGAGAGAGAAGACAGACAGGACAGACAGGACAGACCAGACAGACAGACAGACAGGACAGACAGAAGACAGAGAGACATGAGAGAGAAGACAGAGAGAGAGACAGAGACAGAACAGAGAGAGAGAGAGGACACGAGAGAGAGACAGAGAGAGAGAGAGAGAGGACGAGAGAGAGATCAGAGAGAGAGACAGAGAGAAGAGGGACAGAGAGAGATATCACTTTTAAAGCTTACCACTATTACTCAGAATTAAGTTACTTCTCCAGGTTCAGCTTCTACTTTTGTCTCCAAGAAGAAGAAAGAAGTTTATATGGACGGTTAGATTATAGATGTATAATACAGTTATGTTTGACTGATAAACCCTCACACACACAACACACACACACACACACCACACACACACCCACACACACACACACCACACATCACACACACACACACACACACACACCACACACACACACAACACACACACACCACACTTACTTGTCTGTTTTTTTCTTTGAGCGGCAATTCAGTGCCTGCTTTAGCCTGGAAAGGACAGAACAGGATGGTTTGGATGAGTTGGACCACAGAGTGAAGGCAAAGCAGTGGAAAATCCTTCAAGATCTGTTGGAAAAGCATTCCAGGTGAAGCTGTGAGGAAATACCAAGAGTGTGGCAAAGGCTGTCATCAAGGCAAAGAGTGGCGTACTTGAAGAATCTTAAAATCAAAATATATTTTTTAACCACTTTTTTGGTTCCTACAGATTCCATATGTGTTATTTCATAGTATTTGATGTCTTCGCTATTATTCTTACAATGTAGAAAATAGTAAAAATAAAGAAAAACCCTTGAATGTAGTAGGTGTGGTCCAACGTTTGAACTGTTACTGTGTAGGCATCACTGAAAAAGACAGGAAACATGTATTGATGCATATTAACAGTGAATGATTAAAAGATTATGTACCTTCTGTATAGCTGCCCAGTAATTTCCAGGATATCAATGTCTCTCAACATGTAGACATGAACGGGCCTGAGAGAGAGAGAGAGAGAAGAGAGGGCAGAGACGAGATGAGAGACAGAGAGAGAGAGAGACAGAGAGAAGAGAAGAGAAGAGAGAGAGAGAGAGAGAGAGAGAGAGAGAGAGAAGAGAGAGACGAGAGAGAGGAGAGAGAGCGATGAGAGAGAGAAGATGAGAGAGAGAGAGAGAGAGAGAGACTTCAACTATTAAAGACTACAGAACCCACTGGTTTCTCCAATACATTGAATGACCTACAGGTCAAAATACAAACCCTCCAACCAAAAAGGCTGTGGTGTTGATGTTACTAAATGAAATGATCAAATATACGACCACAAATTCCATTGCTAAATAACTAAACTTCTTTAACCATCATCCTCACCCCAATCCACAAACAGTAGAAACAAATAAACAATAACTACGTGTGGGACATGAGTCAACAGTAACATTATTAATTAACATTAAACATTAACAGTATCAATAAACATAATCGGTCGACCTCTAGACTGATCACCCCAATCCACCAAAGTGGAGACAAATTTGACCCCAATTAACACTTATCCGTGGGATAAACGTCAACAGCAACCTTTGGGAAAATCCTCTGCATTATCATTACAGCAGATCCCTAATTTCTCGAATTGAAAACAATGTACTGAGCCAAATGTCAAATTGCTCTTTTTACCAAAGATTACATACGACAAGACCACGGTATTCACCCTGCATATACTAATTGGACAAACAAAAACAAACCAAAACAAAAGGCAAAGTCTTCTTCCATGCTTTGTTGATTTCAAAAAGCTTTCGACTCAATGTGGCATGAGGGGTCTGCTATACAAATTGATGGAAAAAGCGGTGTGGAGGGAAAAACATTAACGACATTATAAAATCCATGTTACACCAAATAACAAGTGTGATGTTAAAATTTGGCAAAAAAACAGACACATTCTTCCCACAGGCCGTGGGGTGAGAGCTTAAGCCCCCCCTCTTCAACATGTTTATATCAACGAATTGTGAGGGCAACTAGAACAGTCTGCAGCCACCCGGCCTCACCCTACTAGAATCTTGAAGTCCAAATGTCTACTGTTTGCATGATGATTCTTGTGTTTCTGTACAGCAGCACCTAATCTTCTGCACAGATTCTGCCAACCTGGGCCCTGACAGACCTGGCCCTGACAGACCTGGCCCTGACAGAACCTGGCGGCCCCTGACAGACCTGGGGCCCTGACAGACCTGGCCCTGACAGACCTGGGCCCTGACAGGACCTGGGCCCTGACACCTGGGCCCTGACAGACCTGGGCCCTGACAGACCTGGGGGCCCTGACAGACCTGGGCCCCTGACAGACCTGGGCCCTGACAGACCTGCGGCCCTGACAGACCTGGGCCCGGACAGACCTGGGCCCTGACAGGACCTGGGCCCCTGACAGACCTGGGCCCTGACAGACCTGGGGCCCCTGACAGACCTGGGCCCTGACAGTTAAATCTCAGCAAGACAAAAATTAATGGTGCTTCAAAAAAAGGTCCAGTTGCCAAGACACAAATACAAATTTCATCTGGGACACTGTTGCCCTGCGAACCCACAAACTATACATTACTCGACCTAAACATCAGCACCAAAATTAAAAAACGCCTAAATACTTCAATCAGTTATTAGAACCCATTGCCTTCTATGGTTGTGAGGTCTGGCGGCTCCGCTCACCAACCAAGGATTCACCAAAATATTATAAGATAAACACCAAATTTGAAGAACCTGCATTACGAATTCTGGAAAAACATCCTCAAAACCCAAATAATACAGAATTAGGACATTTTCCGCTCCAAATCCAGAAAGTTTCATTCTACAACACCTAAAAGAAGTGATTCCCAAACCTTCCATAATTAAAGCCATCACCTACAGATAATGAACCTGGAGAAGAGTCCCTTAAGCAAAGCTGGTCCTGGGCAAGCTGTTTCACCAAACCAGACCCCACAGAGCCCAGGACAGCAACACAATAGACCCAAACCAAATCATGAGAAACAAAAAAGATAATTACTTTGACAAAATTGGAAAGATTCAAATAAAAACTGAGCAAACTAGAATGTTATTTGGCCCTAAACAGAGGAGTACACAGTGGCAGAATACCTGACCACTGTGTGACTGACACAAATAAGGAAAGCTTTTGACTATGCTACAGACTCAGTTAGCAAGCCTTGCCTATTTGAGAAGGCCGCCGTTAGGCAGACCTGGCTCTCAAGAAGACAGGCTATGTGCACACTGCCCTTCAAGCAGCCACCATTGTTCCCCTGTACCCAAAGAGTGCAAAGGTTAAAGCTGAACTAAAATGACTATTGTAGCACTCACTTCCGCATCATGAAGTGCTTTTGAGCAACACTTAGGTCAAGCGGGACCATATCACCCTCCACCTTACCTACACCCTAGACCCACTTTTAATTTTGCTCCGCCCCAATAGGTCCACAGACGACGCAATCACCATCACACTGCACCACGCCCTGGTCCCATCTTGGACAGAGGAATTACCTATGTAAGGAATGCTGTCATTGACTACAGTCCACAGTCAACACCCATAGTACCCCCAAGCAAATCATTAAGCTGGGAGCTCTTGGGTCTCAACCCCCTGTGCAGCTGGGGGTCCTGGACTTCCTTGATGGGCCGCCCCCAGGTGGTGAAGGTTAGGAAAGAACATCTCCACACCCACTAATCCTCAACAGCGGTGCTCAGCCCTCTTCCTGTATCCCTGTTCACCCATGACTGCGTGGGCCATGCACGCCTCCAACTCAATCATTCAAGTTTGCAGACGACACTACAGTAGTGGGCTTTGAATTACCAACAATGCCGAAACAATCTACAGGGAGGAGGTGAGGGCCCTCGGAGTGTTGGTGTTCAGGAAACATAACTCTCCCTTAATGTCAACAAAAACAAAGGAATGAATTGTGGAACTTCAGGAAACAGCAGATGGAGCACCCCCCTGATCACATCAACGGCGACAGTAGTGGAGAAGGTGGGAAAGTTCTTAAAAGGTTCCTCGGCGTACACATCACAGACAAAATTGAAATTGTCCACCCACACAGACAGCGTGGTGAAGAAGGCGCAACAGCACGCCTCTCAACCTCAGGAGGCTGAAGAAATTTGTACTTGCAACTAAAACCCTTCACGAAACTTTTACAGATGGCATCATGAGAGCCATCCTGTCGGGGTGTTGCACCGCCTGTACGGCAACTGCCACTTGCCCACAACCCGCAGGGGCTCGTCCAGGGGTAGTGAGGTCTGCACAACGCGATCACCGGGCAAACTACCTGCCCTCCAGGACACCTACATCACCCGATGTCACAGGGAAGCGCCAAAAAGTCATCAAGGACAACAAACCACCTGAGCCACGGCCTGTTCACCCGCTATCATCCAGAAGGCGAGGTCAGTACAAGGTGTATCAAAGCGTGGACGACGAGACTGAAAAAACACAGCTTCTATCTCAAGGGCCAATTTCAGACTGTTAAACAGCCATCACTAACACAGAGAGGCTGCTGCCTACATACTGATTTAAATCATTGCCACTTTAATAATGGAACACTAGGTCCACTTTAATTAATGTTTACATATCCTTGCATTACTTCATCTCTATGTATATACTTATTCTATTCTACTTGTATCCTTATCTATGCTGCTCTGACATTGCTCGTCCATATATTTTAAATATTCTTAATTCCATTCCTTTACTTAGATATGTTTAAGGTATTCGTTATGAAATTTGTTAGATTACTTGTTGATTATTTACTGCTTAGATTTACTTGTTAAGATATTACTGCCACTGCGAAACTAGAAAGCACAAAACGATTTCGCTACACTCGCCAAAAAAAACATCTAAGCAACCATGTTGTATGTAACCGAATAACATCTGCCTAACCATGATTGATGTAACCAAACATCTTATATAACCATGTAACCATAACATCTGCTAAACCATGTGTATGTAACCATAACATCTATAACCATGTAACCCAATAACATCTGCTAACCATGTGTATGTAACCAATAACATCTGCTAACCATGTGTATGTAACCAATAACATCTTGCAACCCTGTGTAATTGTAACCAATAACATCTATTAACCATGTAACCAATAACATCTATTAACCATTTGTGACCAATAACATCTGCTAAACCATGTGTATGTAACCAATAACATCTATTTAACCATGTGACCAATAACATCTGCTAACCAATGTGTTATGTAACCAATAAACATCTATTAAACCATGTAACCAATAACATCTGCTAACCAATTAGAGTGTATTAATGACCAATAACATTCTGCTAACCATGTGTATTTCGTAACCAAAAACATCTTCGCTAACCATGTGACCAAAACATCTGCTAACCATGCTGTATTAACCAAAACATTGCTAACCATGTGACCAATAACATCTGCTAACCATGTGTATGTAACCAATAACATCTGCTACCAGTGTATAAGGCCCAGTTCTAACAATTTGCACTTCAGAAAAAAAGACCCCACATTCTCTCTCTGGTCAAATATATATTTTTGTTTCAAAAAAGAAATGAAATCTAACCCTGAAATACTACTAGTTTTTCCCTTGAGATTATTTCCCGGGAAGAATGTGGAAAAAAAGGCCACTGAATCAACATTTAAGGTCTTTTTAACCAAAATGAAAGGCCCCGCCTACAGGCTACAATGGTAGGGAAAACACTGCAATACAAAACTACTGTTCTAAACCTATTACTACTGTCATTTATACTGTTTCTATGACGATGATGGTTCTTTTATTTAAGATGTTTTTATTCCTATAACGCCCATTTATTTATAACAATTTAATAAGAAATAATGATTAAATATTTTATGAGATGAGGGGTTTCCTGCATGTTCATTATTACTGTTTGCTGTTCCTCATTATTTTATTAGTGTGAGAAGTAAAAATGTATTTATATATTTTTTATTTAACTAGAAAAGTCAGTTAAGAACAAATTCTTATTTACAATGACGGCCTACACCCCCAGCCAAACCTGAACGATGCCGGGCCAATTGTGCACCGCACTATGGGACTCCCAACCATGACCGGATGTGATACAGCCTGGATTCGAATCAGGGACTGTAGTGACACCTCTTGCACTGAGATGCAGTGCCTTAGACCGCTGCGCCACTCGGGAGTCCAGTGTGTGTGTGTGTGTGTGCGTGAGAGAGAGAGAGCATTGTGTGTGAGAGAGAGAGCGAGAGAGCAGTGTGTGAGAGGGAGAGAGAGAGACGTATGGATAAACCACCTCTCCAATCTTTTTGGCTCTATTCAAATCTTAGAATCAACTATTAAAGACTACCAGAATCCACTGGATTCTCCAATTACATTGAATGAGTTACAGGACAAAATACAAATCCTCCAACCCAAAAAGGCCTGTGGTGTTGATGGTATCCTAAATGAAATGATCAAATATACAGACCACAAATTCCAATTGGCTATACTTAAACTCTTTAACATCATCCTCAGCTCTGGAATCTTGCCCAATATTTGGAACCAAGGACTGTTCTAGAGGTCGACCGATTAATCGGAATGGCCGATTAATTAGGGCCGATTTCAAGTTTTCATAACAATCGGAAATCGGTAATTTTTATAAAATGTTTTATTTTTACACCTTAATTTAACTAGGCAAGTCAGTTAAGAACACATTCTTATTTTCAATGACGGCCTAGGAACAGTGGGTTAACTGCCTTGTTCAGGGGCAGAACGACAGATTTGTACCTTGTCAGCTCGGAGTTACATTGTCAGCTTGTAGTTACATTGTGTTGTTTAAGTGTTCCCTTTATTTTTTTGAGCAGTGTATATCTACTGTATACCAAGGGTCTATAACGGGTAATGACTACTGTAAGACCCAGGGGTATGGAGCTACTGTAGAACCAGTGGTCTATAGGGTAGTGGACTACTGTAGACCCAAGGGTAGTGGACAACTGTTAGACAGGGTCTATTAGGGTAGTGGAACTACTGTAGACAGGGTCCAGTAGGACTACTGTAGACCAGGGTCTATAGGGTTAGTGGGACTACTGTAGACCAGGGGTCTCTATCCGGGTAGTGGACTACTGTAGACGCAGGGTTTGAGTGGGTACTACTGTAGACCCAGGGGTAGTGGACTACTGTAGACCAGGGTATGTGAACTACTGTTACCAGGGTAGTGATACTACTGTTGACAGGGTAGTGGACTACTGTAGACCAGGGTAAGTGGACCTACTGTTGACCAGGGTCTTAGGGTAGTGGACTACTGGTTGACCAGGTGTAGTGGACTACTGTAGACCGGGTAGTGGACTACTGTTGACGCAGGGTAGTGGACTACTAGTAAGACCAGGGTAGTGGACTACTGTTGACCAGGGTTATAGGGTAGTGGGACTATGTTGACCAGGGTAGTGGACTACTGGTGCCAGGGTAGTGGACATACTGTGACCAGGGTCTATAGAGGTAGTGGACTACTGTAGACAGGGTAGTGGACTTACTGTAGACCAGGGTAGGGACTACTTGTAGACCAGGGTCTATAGGGTGTGGAATACTGTAGAGCAGGGTCTAATAGGGTAGTGGAACTAGTGAGACCAGGGTTTAAGTGGACTACTGTTGTGGATTACTGTTACAGGGTAGTGGGACCTACTGTAAAGACCAGGGTCGTGGACTACCTGTTTGACCAGAGGGTCTATACGGGTAGTGGGACTACTGTAAGACCAGGGTCTATAGGGTATGTGGACTACTGTAGACCAGGGTAGTTGGGACTTTACTTGTAGACAGGGGTCCTATAGGGTAGTGGGACTACTGGTTGACCAAGGGTAGTGGGCACTCTGTAGACCAGGGTCTATAGGGGTAAAGTGGTGGTACACTGTTGAACCAGGGTAGTGGAACTACGTTGCCAGGGGTCTATAGGGGTTAGTGGAACTACTGTAAGACCAAGGGGGTCTATAGGGTAAGTGGGACTTACTGTAGAACCAGGGTAAGTGGGAGTTATGTAGACCAGGGTAGTGGAGCTACTGTAAGAACCAGGGTAGTTTTGGACTACTGTTTTGACCTAGGGTAAGTGGGGGCACTGTTGACGGGCATAGGGTCAGACTATGACAGGGTTAGTGGGACTACTGTGACCGGGCTTAGGGTAGTGGAACATGTAAGACCAGGTTTATAGGGTAAGTGGACACTGAAAACAGGGTAGTGACTCTGCCGCGTAGGGGGAATCTGTGACGGGTAGGGTAGTGGGACTACTGTGACCAGGGTAGTGGACTTACTGGTTTGACCAGGGTAGTGGACTACTGGTTTGAAGTCTATGGTAGTGGACTACTTAAGACGCAGGGTTGAGGTGGGACTACTTGTTTGAACCAGGGTAGGTTGTGGGGGACTACTTGAGCGTCTATGGGTAGTGGCTACTGTATGACACTAGGGGTTAGTGGCCTACTGTTTGACCAGGGCAGGTAGTTGGGTTACTTGTAGACGCAGGGTCAAGGGTAGGACTACTACACTTCGGGTAAGGCACTGTTGACAAGGGTAGTTGGGACTACTGGGTAGAACAGGGTCCTATAGGGGTAGTGGAACTACTTTGTAGAACCAGGGTGTTGAACTACTTGTAGACCAGGGGTCGTATAGGGTAGTGGGGGACTTACTGTAGACCAGGGTAGTGGAATACTGTAAGACCAGGGTCTCCTAGGTAGTGGACTACTGTAGACCAGGGGTGACTACGTGCGGTCAGGTAGACTACTGTAGACAGGCGTGCAGGACGAATATGTTGCCATGATCCTGTTTGTTTTCCACATAAGCTTAAGGTTGGGGGTTTACATTAATAGAGAAATCTCCTACTTAGACAGAAACTCTAGTTGAAGACACCTCCTAACATACAGACAGTTCCAATGTATAGGAACCATAAAGAACAGTCAAATATATGGGAAACCATACAGACAGTCAATTATATGAGGAACCATATAGACATCAATTTTATATAGGAACATAAGCTGGAAGGGAACTACCAGAGTGACAAGTATTCACTGAATGGTTAGTAGAAGAGAGGAGGACGGGGAGAAGGGAGAAACACGGAAGAGAGATTGTCTGAGGAAGGGAGAAACGGGCACGAGACATTGTCGTGGGAAGGGAGCGCGAATGACAAGAAATTTAGAAAGCGATAGCAATGACCATTCTAAGAACCTCACTGAATCTGGTAACGAACGGTGACAGTTGAAAGAATGGGAGACTAAATTACTTGGCGTTCCTTAGTTGTAAATGTCCTGTCAAACAATATAAGAATGCAGTGTTGTAAAGATGGGCAGAGATCTATCCTTATAAAGAGATGCCTATGCTTTTTTGGAAAGCCCACACTTCTCAAAGCAAGTCCTGCAGGCTCTAGTTTTGTCTAAACTTTGAATTATTGTCCAGTCATGTGGTCCAGGCGCAAGGAAAGACCTAGTTAACTGCAGCTGGCCCAGACAAAGCAGCAACGTCTATGCTCTTAATTGTAATCAGAGGCTTGGTATAGCATACTGATGCCTGCCAGTCTCTCTTGGCTAAGAGGTTGAGGAAATAGACTGACTGCTCACTTTTCTTTGTAAGAAACATTGTGTTGAAAATAGCAAATTGTTTGAAGTAGTCAACATTACACACAGCTCTGACACACAACTCCCCCACCAGACTGGCCCCAGGGGTCTTTTTCAACCGTCCCCA
>NW_019945820.1:22301-24295 GCF_002910315.2 Salvelinus sp. IW2-2015 | reverse complement strand
AGTGAGTCCTCCAGGATCAGAGGCAGTAGGGATGACCAGGGATGTTCTTCTGTTTAGTGAGTCCTCCAGATCAGGAGGTGGTTAGCGGATGACCAGGGTGTTCTCTGTTAGTGAGTCCTCCAGATCAGAGGCAGTAGGGATGACCAGGATGTTTCTTTGGTAAGTGTGGTGAATTAGACCATTCTCGCTGTCGTCCTGCTTCACGTTCAAGTAGTGAAATTGAGTACTTTGTTGTCAGCTTGTGGAAAATGTATGGAGAAAAAATACAATATTTCATTTCATTAGGAATGTAATAAAGTAAATATTAAAGTTGTCAAAAATAAAATAATGGCTAAAGTACAGATACCTAAAAAAAATACGTAAGTAGTACTATTGATAGTATTTTTACTTAATTACAACCACTAGATTTAACCCCATACCAAGCTTAACAAATTGGGAATTGCTTCAGTCCAATTCAACATTTATTAAATGAATGTTATTACATTCCAAATGTGATTTAATTCGCTAATCCCTTGCCAGAACTGGAATAAATAGTTTAAAAGATTGGCCCAGCCACCTTAATGAGCTCTTGGTAAAACCTGGTCCAGATCTGTAAACCAATGCAAGTAAACTCCATTGCTGCAGGCATAACAATGATTGACAAGGAGTTGCATGACAACAAAAAAAAAAACAGACTGGAAACTCAGCATACTTGTATCAGAGGCTTGAGTCAATGTACGCAGGTTTTTGGACCCTGAGTTTGGTTTGAATCAATTTGATAGAAGCTCCATTCAGCTCTACTATAATGTTTATGTCCTCCATCTAGTGTTGATTTGAGTGTAGTGGCAGCTATAACCGTAGAAATACCAATTTGGTTTTAATTGCTCTCTCTCCTCTCTCCCCTCTTCCCTCTCTCCAAACAAAACCAAACACACACACAGCACACCTCTCTATCAACTCTCTCTCTCTTCCACTACCCTGGTCTACAGTAGTCCACTACCCTATAGACCCTGGTCTACAGTAGTCCACTACCCTGGTCTACAGTAGTCCATTACCCTGGTCTACAGTAGTCCATTACCGTGGACAATGGTAGTGAACTATATAGTTCATAGTGTGCCATTTCATCCGTAGAGATGTTGTAGAAATACGCTTGTCAGAAGCTAAAGCTGATGGATGGTGTTATAGAAATAGACTTGTCAGAAGCTGTCACAACAAAGGTTAAAATTACATTCTGTCAGCTTAGTGTTTCGCTCCGAAGACTCTACCTCTCTCTCTCTCACACATACACACATGCAGGTGCGTTGGCTCACACACACACAAACACAGACACGCAAAATATTTCCATCACATCTCGCAATTCTCTATTTCTCCTCTCCTTCTCTCCTCTCTGAACACTTTCTAGAACAGATAAAAKAAATCAACCGATTGCTGCCCGCACCCTCCCGCCCGACTAGCGTCACTACTCTGGACGGTTCTGACCTAGAATATGTGGACAACTATAAATACCTAGGTGTCTGGTTAGACCGTAAACTCTCCTTCCAGACTCACAATAAGCATCTCCAATCCAAAATTAAATCTAGAATCGGCTTCCTATTTCGCAACAAAGCATTCTTCACTCATGCTGCCAAACATACCCTCGTAAAATTGACTATCCTACCGATCCTTGACTTCGTCGATATCGTTTACAAAATAGCCCCCAACACTCTACTCAGCAAACTGGATGTAGTCTATCACAGTGCCATCCGTTTTGTCACCAAAGCCCCATATACTACCCACTACTGCGACCTGTATGCTCTCGTTGGCTGGCTCTCGTTGGCTGGCCCTGACTACATATTCGTCGACAAACCCACTGGCTCCAGGTCATCTATAAGTCTTTGCTATGTAAAGCCCCGCCTGATCTCAGCTCACTGGTCACCATAGCAACACCCACCCGTAGCACTCGCTCCAGCAGGTATATCTCACTGGTCATCCCCAAAGCCAACACCCCCTTTGGCCGCCTTTCCTTCCAGTTCTCT
>NW_019945820.1:11232-16565 GCF_002910315.2 Salvelinus sp. IW2-2015 | reverse complement strand
GCTTGCCCAATGACTGGAACGAATTGTAAAAAATCACTGAACTGGGGTCTTAGATCTCCCTCATTAACTTTAAAGCATCAGCTGTCAGAGCAAGCTACCGATCACTGTACCTGTACACAGCCCATCTGTAAAATATCCCACCCACACCTCATCCCCATGTTGTTATTTATCCTCTTGCTCTTTTGCACCCGGGAGAGAAGGAGAGAGAGAGAGAGGGAGAAGGAGAGAGAGGGGGAGAGTTTAGAGTTTTTATAAAACCTTATTTAAGTATTAACAAATATTGGCACACTGCCTTTTCAGAAATTACACAACAACTGTGTTATTCTTAAAGAAACATTTAAAAAACAAATAAATTCAATAAAAATAAAAGATAATTTGCCTTCAACTTGTTTCATCAAAAATAAATAGTTTCCCCTCCACAAAACAAACCGCCCACTTCTCCTCAAACAAGATCTTTTACAGCCGAGAAGAACTCAAAAACTTTGACTAATCCTTTAAAAACATTACATTACTTCATATCCTGTGTCTATCTTGTGTTTCCTACTCAGACAAGTTGACGTCTTCGTACCCAAAATAAAATAACAGTTTATTTTCCGTTGCTTACTACATTGAAACCCCAAAAGGGTTATTGAAAATCTCCCCTACAGCTGTAAACAAAGACTCTAGTATTTCAAAGAGAGGCTTTATCCTCTTACACTCTATAAAACAGTGAAAAATAGTTTATCTTATATTACAAACAGGACGTCCATCTCCAACATCTGAGCTAATAACAGAAACAAAAGCATTAACTGCAATGATGCCATCTATCACCCTCCATTACATATCACCAGTCCTCTTTAGTAACGGGAGCTTGTACAGTGTTCTCCATGCTGGCTTTACCTTGTCATCATCACCCTCCATTACATATCGCCAGTCCCCTTTAGTAACTGTCCTCTTCCTAATTCCACTAGTAGAGCTCAGCATAGAACTATACTGTCCTCTTTCTAATTCCACTTGTAGAGCTCAGCATAGAACTCTACTGTCCTCTTCCTAATTCCACTGGTAGAGCCCAGCATAGAACTCTACTGTCCTCTATCTAATTCCACTGGTAGAGCCCAGCATAGAACTCTACTGTCCTCTATCTAATTCCACTTGGAGAGCTCAGCATAGAACTCTACTGTCCTCTTTCCTAATTCCACTGGTAGAGCTCAGCATAGAACTCTACTGTCCTCTTCCTAATTCACTAGTAGAGCTCAGCATAGAACTCTACTGTCCTCCTTCTAATTCCACTGGTAGAGCTCAGCAAGAACTTCTACTGTCCTCTTCTAATTCCACTGTAGAGCTCAGCAGGTAGAACTCTACTGTCCTCTTCTAATTCCACTTGTAGAGCTCAGCATAGAACTCTACTGTCCTCTTCCTAATTCCACTAGTAGAGCTCAGCATAGAACTCTACTGTCCTCTTTCTAATTCACTAGTAGAGCTCAGCATAGAACTCTACTGTCCTCTTTCTAATTCCACTGGTAGAGCTCAGATAGAACTCTACTGTCCTCTTCCTAATTCCACTAGTAGAGCTCAGCATAGAACTCTACTGTCCTCTTTCAATTCCACTAGTAGAGCTCAGCATAGAACTCTACTGTCCTCTTTCTAATTCCCACTGGTAGAGCTCAGCATAGAACTCTACTGTCCTCTTTCCTAATTCCACTAGTAGAGCTCAGCATAGAACTCTACTGTCCTCTTTCTAATTCCACTTGTAGAGCTCAGCATAGAACTCTACTGTCCTCTTTCTAATTCCACTGGTAGAGCCAGCATAGAACTCTACTGTCTCTCCTAATTCCACTTGGTAGAGCTCAGCATAGAACTCTACTGTCCTCTTCCTAATTCCACTGGTAGAGCTCAGCATAGAACTCTACTGTCCTCTTCTAATTCCACTAGTGAGCTCAGCATAGAACTCTACTGTCCTCTCCTAATTCACTGTAGAGCTCAGCATAGAACTCTACTGTCCTCTTCCTAATTCCACTGTAGAGCTCAGCATAGAACTCTACTGCCTCTTTCTATTCCACTGGTAGAGCTCAGCATAGAACTCTACTGTCCTCTTCCTAATTCCACTGTAGAGCTCAGCATATAGAACTCTACTGCCCTCTTTCTAATTCCACTGGTAGAGCTCAGCATAGAACTCTACTGTCCTCTTCCTAATTCCACTGTAGAGCTCAGCATAGAACTCTACTGTCCTCTTCTAATTCCACTGGTAGAGCTCAGCATAGAACTCTACTGTCCTCTTCCAATTCCACTGGTAGAGCTCAGCATAGAACTCTACTGTCCTCTTCTAATTCCACTGTAGTAGAGCTCAGCATAGAACTCTACTGTCCTCTTTCTAATTCACTAGTAGAGCTCAGCATAGAACATCTACTGTCCTCTTCCTAATTCCACTGTAGAGCTCAGCATAGAACTTCCTGTCCTCTCTAATTCCACTGGTAGAGCTCAGTATAGAACTCTACTGTCCTCTTTCTATTCCACTGTAGAGCTCAGCATAGAACTCTACTGTCCTCTTCCTAATTCCACTGTAGAGCTCAGCATAGAACTTCTGTCCTCTCTAATTTCACTGGTAGAGCTTCAGATAGAACTCTACTGTCCTCTTCTAATTCCACTAGGAAGCTCAGCATAGAACTCTTACTGTCCTCTTCCTAATTCCACTGTAGAGCTCAGCATAGAATCTACTGTCCTCTTCTAATTCCACTGGTAGAGCTCAGCAATAGAACTCTACTGTCCTCTTCCTAATTCCACTGGTAGAGCTCAGCATAGAACTCTACTGCCCTCTTCAATTCACTTGTAGAGCTCAGCATAGAACTCTACTGTCCTCTTCCTAATTCCACTGTAGAGCTCAGCATAGAACCTACTGTCCTCTTCCTAATTCCACTTGTAGAGCTCAGCATAGAACTCTACTGTCCTCTTTCTAATTCCACTGTAGAGCTCAGCATAGAACTCTACTGTTCTTCCTAATTCCACTGGTAGAGCTCAGCATAGAACTCTACTGTCCTCTTCCTAATTCCACTGGTAGAGCTCAGCATAGAACTCTACTGTCCTCTTCTAATTCCACTTGTAGAGCTCAGATAGAACTCTACTGTCCTCTTCCTATTCCACTGTAGAGCTCAGCATAGAACTCTACTGTCTCTTCTAATTCCACTGTAGAGCTCAGATAGAACTCTACTGTCCTCTTCCTAATTCACTGTAGAGCTCAGCATAGAACTCTACTGTCCTCTTTCTAATTCCACTGTAGAGCTCAGTATGAACTCTACTGTCCTCTTCCTAATTCCACTGTAGAGCTCAGCATAGAACTCTACTGTCCTCTTCCTAATTCCACTGTAGAGCTCAGCATAGAACTCTACTGTCCTCTTTCTAATTCCACTTGTAGAGCTCAGATAGAACTCTACTGTCCTCTTCCTAATTCCATGTAGAGCTCAGCATAGAACTCTACTGTCCTCTTCTAATTCCACTGGTAGAGCTCAGCATAGAACTCTACTGTCCTTTCCTAATTCCACTGTAGAGCTCAGCATAGAACTCTACTGTCCTCTTCCTAATTCCACTTGTAGAGCTCAGCATAGAACTCTACTGTCCTCTTCCTAATTCCACTGGTAGAGCTCAGCATAGAACTCTACTGTCCTTTCTAATTCCACTGTAGAGCTCAGCATAGAACTCTACTGTCCTCTTCCTAATTCCACTGGTAGAGCTCAGCATAGAACTCTACTGTCCTCTTTCTAATTCCACTGTAGAGCTCAGCATAGAACTCTACTGTCCTCTTCCTAATTCCACTGGTAGAGCTCAGCATAGAACTCTACTGTCCTCTTTCTAATTCCACTGTAGAGCTCAGCATAGAACTCTACTGTCCTCTTCCTAATTCCACTGGTAGAGCTCAGCATAGAACTCTACTGTCCTCTTTCAATTCCACTGTAGAGCTCAGCATAGAACTCTACTGTCCTCTTCCTAATTCCACTTAGAGCTCAGCATAGAACTCTACTGTCCTCTTCCTAATTCCACTGGTAGAGCTCAGCATAGAACTCTACTGTCCTCTTCCTAATTCCACTTGTAGAGCTCAGCATAGAACTCTACTGTCCTCTTCCTAATTCCACTTGTAGAGCTCAGCATAGAACTCTACTGTCCTCTTTCCTAATTCCACTGTAGAGCTCAGCATAGAACTCTACTGTCCTCTTCCTAATTCCACTTGTAGAGCTCAGCATAGAACTCTACTGTCCTCTTCCTAATTCCACTGGTAGAGCTCAGCATAGAACTCTACTGTCCTCTTCCTAATTCCACTGGTAGAGCTCAGCATAGAACTCTACTGTCCTCTTCTAATTCCACTGGTAGAGCTCAGCATAGAACTCTACTGTCCTCTTCCTAATTCCACTGGTAGAGCTCAGCATAGAACTCTACTGTCCTCTTCCTAATTCCACTGGTAGAGCTCAGCATAGAACTCTACTGTCCTCTTCCTAATTCCACTAGTAGAGCTCAGCATAGAACTCTACTGTCCTCTTTCCTAATTCCACTGTAGAGCTCAGCATAGAACTCTACTGTCCTCTTCCTAATTCCACTGAGTAGAGCTCAGCATAGAACTCTACTGTCCTCTTCCTAATTCCACTGTAGAGCTCAGGCATAGAACTCTACTGTCCTCTTTTCTAATTCCACTGGTAGAGCTCAGCATAAAACTCTACTGTCCTCTTCCTAATTCCACTGTAGAGTCAGCAATAGACACTCTACTGTCCTCTATCTAATTCCACTGGTAGAGCTCAGCATAGAAACTCTACTTCCTCTTCTTTCTAAATCCACTAGTAGAGCTCAGCATAGAAACTCTACTGTCCTCTTCCTAATTCCACTAGTAGAGCTTCAGCATAGAAACTGTACCTGTCCTCTTCCTAATTCCACTGGTAGAGCTCAGCATAGAACTCTACGTCCTCTTTCCTAATTCCACGGTAGAGCTCAGCATAGAACTGTCCTGCCTCTCCTAATTCCACTGGTAGAGCTCAGCATAGAACTCTTAACTGTCCTCTTCCTAATCCACTAGTAAGCTCAGCATAGAACTCTACTTTCCTCTTCCTAATTCCACTGTAGAGCTCAGCATAGAACTCTACTGTCCTCTTTCCAATTCCACCTGTCGAGCTCAGCATAGAACTCTACTGTCCTTTCTAATTCCACTGGTAGAGCTCAGCATAAGAACTCTACTGTCCCTCTTCTAATTCCACTCGTAGAGCTCAGCATAGAACTCTACTGTCCTCTTCCTAATTCACTGGTAAGAGCTCAGCATAGACTGCTATGTCCTCTATCCTCAATTCCAACTTGATAGAACATCTCGTCTCTTTTGTGTG
>NW_019945820.1:7299-11207 GCF_002910315.2 Salvelinus sp. IW2-2015 | reverse complement strand
AATTCACACCAACAGACCATTATGCACACCTGTGGTCTTTACTATGTTAGCACACCACCAGACCACTATGCACACTGGGGTTTACTATGTATCACACCACCAGACCACTATGCACACTGGGGTTTACTATGTATCACACCAACAGACCACTATGCACACTGGGTTTACTATGTATCACACCAACAGGCCACTATGCCACACTGGGGTTTATATGTATCACACCAACAGACCATATGCACACTGGGTTTACTATGTATCACACCACAGACCACTATGCACACTGGGGTTTACTATGTATCACACCACAGACCACTATGCACACTGGGGTTTACTATGTATCACACCAACAGACCACTATGCACACTGGGGTTTACTATGTATCACACCAACAACCACTATGCACACTGGGGTTTACTATGTATCACACCAACAACTATGCACACTGGGTTTACTATGTACACACCACAGACCACTATGCACACTGGGGTTTACTATGTATCACACCAACAGGACCACTATGCACACTGGGTTTACTATGTATCACACCAACAGACCACTATGCACACTGGGGTTTACTATGTATCACACCACAGCCACTATGCACACTGGTTTACTATGTATCACACCAACAGACCACTATGCACACTGGGGTTTACTATGTATCACACCAAACAGACCACTATGCACACTGGGGTTTACTATGTATCACACAACAGACACTATGACACTGGGGTTACTATGTATCACACCAACAGCCACTATGCACACTGGGGTTTACTATGTATCACACCACCAGACCACTATGCACACTGGGTTACTATGTATCACACCAACAGACCACTTATGCACACTGGGGTTTACTATGTATCACACCAACCAGACCACTATGCACACTGGGGTTTACTATGTATCACACCACCAGCCATTATGCACACTGGGTTTACTATGTATCACACCACAACAGCCACTATGCACACTGGGGTTTACTATGTGGGGGGGTCCAGACTGAAGGGACGACCTGCAATTTGGCAACAGCTGTAGCCCATCCTGAGGGAAATCGAGAGAGATGCCAGGATGTGACAAACTATAATTTTTTTTAACCTCTTTTGTACTGAAATGTTCAAGAAGGGGTTTTACAAGAGGATCCTGGAACTACTTTGAATCCAGTCAAAGGTGCCCAGGTGGCGTGGGTGGCAAATTGAAGAGGAGGGCCGACAGGCCTGTCAGCCAAAGAGTTTATATCCCCACGGCATTGTCCCTGTACCAAGCTCTGAGCGAGGGACAATCCAAGGTGAAATTGTTTCACAATAAGGAGCAAGCTGTGGAGGATGCTGTGAAAGAAATGCCAGCTTCACCTTCCAGCCGTTACCGTCCACAATGAGACTCCGCCAGGTGGTCACTCTTTCACCCGCCGGGGAATAATTCTCTACCGTCAACTGCATGTGGTTCTGCAACAGGGAATGTGGAGTATGATTGCCAAAGTGCTTCAGCTTTAATCTCCCAGATGAATACCCTCATACACAGCACACCAGAAGAAGTGCAGTGGYACAGTCCAGAGGTTGTGGGGGTAATGCTGTGGCCTGGTGTACGACCACACCATCTACCCAGGGATCTTCCAACAGGTGAATAAGACCCACTGCCAGGTGAAATGTATGCATAGAATAGGGGGGGGTAAACTGTTTTTTTCTGTCCGTTGAGGGACGATCTCCTTTGGTATCCCTTTGAGGATCCTCATTCCTCCCCCAGAGAACATGGCCATCGCAAGTGATCTATGGGATACTCTGGCCAGTCACTAAAATTACATCTGAACGTCATAACATCAGCTTTTCTAAGATATTGCTCAGTTCATGAGTGTTTTTGACAAGCTCGTTCATTTTAACGCTAAGTTGTCGGGCCGACTGTAATAGGTCTATTTTTTAATGTTTTGTCCGTTGAATATTTGATCAGATCCAAATTTGTGGTCTTGTTGACATGTTTTTTAAATKTATTTTCCATTCCTGTTGATCTTCGAAAAGATATATACAATATTATTAAACTCCTGTGGTCCTGGGTATTTATTTGTCACATTTATGTTACGATCTATCCATTGAAACCCTGTTCCCGTATCATTTTTATTAAAATACTCTTAAATGCTTTTCTCAGCTCACCAGGGTTTAACCTCCTTTTAATAGTTTGAATGATAATATGCATAACGTATTTGAGAAAATAAAAAAAATAAAAAAAAGTGTGACTATTGAAAAGTTGGGCAAAATACATTTCAAAAGGTGCTTAAATTAATATAAGTCAAGTCTTATMTGAAATTAAATGAGAATTCAATGTGAATGTGACTTTCTTTACTTAATAGTAAAGGATTTATAAAACAATATTTTAAAAAATAWWWWWWWTTTCAGGTTTGCGCCAAGCATAATAAAACAAATAATAATAATAAACAAATTAAAGACCTCATGAAAAGTGTAACTGTTGATGCGTGAGCTGGACAGWTCAAATTATTTGACGGTTTATTACATGTTTTTCTAAAATACATAACAGAAAATGATCAAATAAATACATTTTTCAAAAGTGTTGATGCCTAAATGATCCTCCAATTTTGGAATGACCCTCGNACCAGGGTTTAACCTCCTTTTAATAGTTTGAATGATAATATGCATAACGTATTTGAGAAAATAAAAAAAATAAAAAAAAGTGTGACTATTGAAAAGTTGGGCAAAATACATTTCAAAAGGTGCTTAAATTAATATAAGTCAAGTCTTATCTGAAATTAAATGAGAATTCAATGTGAATGTGACTTTCTTTACTTAATAGTAAAGGATTTATAAAACAATATTTTAAAAAATAWWWWWWWTTTCAGGTTTGCGCCAAGCATAATAAAACAAATAATAATAATAAACAAATTAAAGACCTCATGAAAAGTGTAACTGTTGATGCGTGAGCTGGACAGWTCAAATTATTTGACGGTTTATTACATGTTTTTCTAAAATACATAACAGAAAATGATCAAATAAATACATTTTTCAAAAGTGTTGATGCCTAAATGATCCTCCAATTTTGGAATGACCCTCGTATTGTGGAATAACTACAATGTTGTTGATCCATCCTGAGTTTTCTCCCATCACAGACATTAAAACTCTGTTTTTAAATGACCATTAGCCTCATGGTGAAATCCCTGAGCAGTTACCTTCTTCTCCGGTAACTGAGTGGTTTCCTTCCTCTCCAGCAACTGAGTTAGGAACTGTGTCATTATTAACCTCACCATTTTCTTTCTAACAACAGCTCCTCCAACGAGCTGCTCCTGTTCCGCATCAGATGACCAAGCTTAGTACACCCCACACCTAACAGGCATGAACGTAGGCTGGCTGAACCCATAGCATGAGTCTGGATGGCAGTGTTGTAAAAAAGAGGCTCTTCAAAAAGCCACATCCCTGGTAGCGTGCAGGCCTTACTGGACTTGACAAAAACTTTCCCAGCCTGCATAACAGACTCATAAAATGGAGTCAGTCCAGACAAATCACCCCCTCCAGCTTTAAGAGGAAAAGGTGCTTGTCTAAGCCCAAACAGCCCGCTCTCCTCATCARTGTGTAGGCTGTGTCGACCCAGCTAGAAACGTCACAGTACAACAGTCTCTGGGCTGCTTGAAGCCGGAAAGCCATGATCCTGGAAGAAATGTCCACCGGGCCTTGCCCACCCTCACACAGTGGCAGGTAGAGGGCTGCAGCTTTAATCCAGTGTTGTCCAGACCAAAATAAATTGACAAGGGTCATCTGAAGCTCTTTTATCAGACCCCACCCCCCCGGTGGCTGTAAAATCATTAGTCTGTGCCACACTGTAGAGGCGGCTAGGTTATTAGCGACCAGTACCCTTCCCATATAAGACAGCTGGGGTAGCACCCATTTCCACCTAGACAATCTGGA
>NW_019945820.1:0-1306 GCF_002910315.2 Salvelinus sp. IW2-2015 | reverse complement strand
ACCACCTTCTCCACTACACCCTACACACTCACAGTTATCTTTCTGAAATACATCGGAGCCTAGAAACCCCCCAAGTCTTCATCCCATCTTTCCCCACTGAATCCCCCCTGGTAACCGTGGAGCGGACCCTATCTGAATCCCCCTGGTAACCGTGGAGCGGACCCTATCTGAAGCCCCCTGGTAACCGTGGAGTGGACGCTATCTGAAGCCCCCTGGTAACCGTGGAGCGGACCCTATCTGAATCCCCCCTGGTAACCATGGAGTGGACCCTATCTGAATCCCCCTGGTAACCGTGGAGTGGACCCTATCTGAAGCCCCCTGGTAACCGTGGAGCGGACCCTATCTGAAGCCCCCTGGTAACCGTGGAGTGGACCCTATCTGACAAAAGTGCTTCTAGAACTCAGATGGTAAACCATCGATGCCAGGGGCTCGGCCTGTTGGGAGCTGCATAACTTCTGTGGACAGCTCCTGCAGAGTAATGTCAGAGTCCAAAAGCAGCTCTCTGTYCAGGGYCCAATTAAGGAAGACCTTGTGACAACWGTTCYGCAYACAGAGGATCACAATCCTCCTCCTTATAGAGGGCAGAGTAGGAATCCACGGCATGTTGGTGCTTCTCACCGTCATCCGTGGTCACCTTCCCATCAGGGAGACGAAGGCAGACCATCTGTTTGCGTTGCAATGTCGACTGCCCTAGATTAAGAAAAAAAGCACTAGGAGCATCCATATCCTTGAGGGAAGCAAAACGAGACCTAATCAAGGCACCTTTCACTCTTTCATGCAGAAACGACCTCAGTTCATGTCTCTTGACCTGTAAGTTCATGACTAGTCCAGGGTCGTTCTGAGTGAGCAACTTCAATTCAATAGATTTGATGTCCTGTTCAAGGGCCCTGATAGTCTCTTTAACTTCAATATGAGACAGAGCACTTTATTTAATTAATTTTGTAACCCTCCATTTTACACAAAACAACAAAATCCTTTCACAAAATATGACATCGTGTAACAACTTAACATTAAAATACCAATATGGTGACGACCTTCGTGGACAAGTGAATATCAACAGTAACAATATGGTGATCAGAGAAACTCACAGGAGTAATATCACACCTTCCAACCCTACTGCCGTAGAGATCAGATACATACCACCTGTCTAACCTTCCAACCCTACTACAGTAGAGATCAGATAGATACAACCTGTCTAACCTTCCAACCCTACTACAGTAGTGATCAGATACATACAACCTGTCTAACCTTCCAACCCTACTACAGTAGTGATCAGATACAACCTGTCTAACCTTCCAACCCTACT
>NW_019945819.1:59784-93814 GCF_002910315.2 Salvelinus sp. IW2-2015 | reverse complement strand
CGTGGGCTAGAAGCCTCAGTTTGGACCACAGGCAGGGTGTCTGGTCCTGGGCTACTCTCCTCTCTCCTCTTCGCGTTTCTCTGGTAGTAGTAGGGCTAGGGGCCTAGGTTTGGACCCAGGCGGTGTCTGTCCTGGGCTACTCTCCTCTGGTTCTCTGGTAGTAGTAGGGGCTAGAGGCCTAGTTTGGACCCAGGCAGGGTGTCTGGTCCTGGGCTACTCTCCCTCTCTCTCTCTCTGGTTCTCTGGTAGTAGTAGGGGCTAGAGGTCTAGTTGGACCCAGGCAGGGTGCCTGGTCCTGGGCTACTCTCCTCTGTTCTCTTTGGTAGTAGTAGAGATAGGGCTAGAGGTAGTTTGGACCCAGGCAGGGTGCCTGGTCCTGGGCTACTCTCCTCTGGTTCTCTGGTAGTAGTAGGGGCTAGAGGCCTAGTTTGGACCCAGGCAGGGTGTCTGGTCCTGGGCTACTCTCCTCTGGTTCTCTGGTAGTAGTAGGGGCTAGAGGTCTAGTTTGGACCCAGCAGGGTGCCTGGTCCTGCTGGCTACTCCTCCTCCTGGTTCTCTGGTATAGTAGGGCTAGAGGTCTAGTTTGGACCCAGGCAGGGTGCTGGTCCTGGGCTACTCTCCTCTGGTTCTCTGGTAGTAGTAGGGGCTAGAGGCTAGTTTGGACCCAGGCAGGGTGCCTCGGTCCTGGGCTACTCTCCTCTGGTTCTCTGTAGTAGAGGGGCTAGAGGCCTAGTTTGGACCCAGGGCGGGTTTGGTCTTGGTCCCCCTGGGGGGGGCTACTCTCCTCTCCTACCCTGCCCTCCCTTCCTACACCTCTACCCCTTTCCTTGTTTTGTTTTTCTTCCCTTTTTCTACACCCAGGTTCACTTATCCCTCTCTGTCTTTTCATCCATGTTTTTCTCTCTCTGTCTCTCGTTCCCTCTCTTTGACCTGGTTTAATCCAACCACCTCCCTTTTCTCCCAGCAGAGACAGAACCCTATTCCTAACTGTCATTTGACTTGTAAACACTCACCCAGCAAGCAGTGTGTGTGTGTGTAGTGTGCTGCTGTGGTGTGTGTGTGTGTGTGTGTGTGTGTGTGTGGTGTGTGGTTTTGTGTGTGTGTGTTGCTGTGTGTGGGGCATTGGATTTGGAATGTGATGATATCAGGCATGGGACGTGGTTGTAGTTCGTTTGACTGTGGGTGTGTGTGCAGTGTGTGGCCATGGATTGTCTGATGAGATTAGGATGGGGACGTGGTAGTAGTCGGTTGTGTTGTGTTTATGGGGAGGTTGGTGGTTTGCTTATTCTGTAGCTTAGGTAGGGCTTTTGTAGGTGTGTGTGGGCGGTTAGGTGCAGGGAGAGTTGTGTGTGTGGTGCCTGTTTAAACACGCTGTGTGGTAGTATGGGTAAGGAGAGTTACTCCTCGTGTGGCCCTGGGCAACCCAGATAACAGAGGATCCTCACACCAGGAAGTCRGTGTGTTAAGTGTTTCTGGCTTATCACACGTCCTTGTTTTGGCAAAAAAATTATATTTCATTTTTTAAATTGATTTAATATCAAATCAAAGAGAAAATCATCTGAATGTCATTTCAAGGTGTTTGAGAGATTTCAGATCGTAACTATATAATTTTATCTGTTAAAAAGCAGTTTTCATTTTGTTATAATATTGCCCCCCTCCCACGACAGACTTGGTTTAACATTAGATAAAAATATATTTTTAAATCAGTGTTTTAATCATAAAACGTCATCGTTCAAGAGAAGTGTTGGTTTGAAATAAGATATTCTTGCTAAATCTCCTTTATTTTTTATTTTTAAATCAGCGTTTTTAATAAAAAACACAGCCGTTTCTCTCCTTTKTCAACGCCGGCGCTAATCACTCGTTTCCGACACGTCAAACGGCATCGTTGTCAGTCGACACGTCTACAGACCCGTTAAACCCCCATCGGAAATATTGACGATCCAAAAAGAGATCTTCGCCGTATCGACAGACTGCGGGGGTCAAAAATAGTATTTCTACAGACCCTGATTACGAGACATTTATTTGACAGACATCCGTCTACACACGGATGTTATTACCACATGATATATCATTGATTATCTGCTTCTTTAAATAGATTCACGATGGAAATGTCATTGATTCCCTTTTTAATGTTTTTTAAAATGTTGGTGTTTCGTGTTAAAGCTCCTTCATTTTAACACGTTATTTTGTAGCACGTCTACTAATCTACTACAATGTTAGTTTGTTATTTCGTTTTTATTTATCCACTGTTTAGTTTTGTAATTTGTTAGTTGGTTTTTATTTATCTACTGTTTAGTTTTGTAATTTATTATTTCGTTTCGTTTTTATTTATCCACTGTTTTGTAATCTATTTAGTTTTATTTATTCACTGTTTTGTAATTGATTTAGTTTTATTTATCCGCTGTTTTGTTTTGTAGTTTGATATTTATACCGAACAAAAATATAAACGCAACATGCAACAATTTAATAGATTTTACAGAGTTACAGTTCATATAATCAGTCAATTTAAATAAATTATGTCCTAATCTATGGATTTCACATGACAGGGAATACAGTGTCTATCTGTTTAGTCACAGATACCTTTTAAAGATGACAGGGAATACAGTGTCTATCTGTTTAGTCACAGATACCTTTTAAAGATGACAGGGAGTACAGATGTGTATCTGTTAGTCACAGATACCTTTTAAAGATGACAGGGAGTACAGATGTGTATCTGTTTAGTCACAGATACCTTTTAAAGATGACAGGGAGTACAGATGTGAATCTGTTTAGTCACAGATACCTTTTAAAGATGACAGGGAATACAGATGTGAATCTGTTTAGTCACAGATACCTTTTAAAGATGACAGGGAATACAGATGTGTATCTGTTTAGTCACAGATACCTTTTAAAGAGGAGAGAGATAACCTTCCTCTCCCCAACCCTCATCTCTCCTACCCTTCCCAACTCCTCTCCCCAACTCTCTCCCCAACCTCCCTGAACTTCTCCAACTTCCTCTCCCCCAACCCTCCCCCTCTCCCTCCACCTCTCCTCCCTCTCCCCGACCCTCCCCCACCCTCCTCCCTCTCCCCCAACTCCCTCTCCCTAACCCTTCTCCCAGACCCTCCCCCCAACCTCTCTCCCTCCTCTCCCCCGACTCCCCCAACCTCCCTCTCCCTCCAACCCTCCCGACGCTCCTCCCAAACCTCAAAACTCTCCCCCCAACCCTCCTCCCTCATCCCCCAACCCTTCCCACCCTCCCTCTCCTCCAACCCTCCTCTCCCCCAACCCTCCTCCCCTCTCCTCCTACCGCTCTCTCCCCCCGACCCTCCCCCAACCCTCCTCGCTCTCCCCCAACCGCTCCCTCTCACCTAACCCTTCTCCAACCCTCCCCCCAACCCTCCCTCTCCCTCACTCTCCCCCGAACCCTCCTCCACCCTCCCTCTCCCTCAACCCTCCCGACCCTCTCCCAACCCTCACTCTCCCCCCAACCCTCCTACCTCTCCCCCAACCCTTCCACCAACCCTCCCTCTCCTCCACCCTCCTCTCCCCCCAACCCTTAATCCAACAAACGCTCCCTCTCCCCCACTCCTCCCTCTCCCCTCTCTGAAATCAGAACACCAAGGCTAACCAGTTAAATGCCCTATCCCCCCCTCCTCAATCCTTCCCCAAAGTTCTGCTGCCAATACATAATAGTAAATGAATACGGTCTCACCGGGGGAAACCTCCTTCCTTCTCTTCCTCCATCTCCACTGGCACCCGCAGCAATCATTTCATTTCTACTTAAAATTATTGCTTAATTATATTATTCAGTTATTGGTAATTGTAACTGACGTTTTATTTATTATTATTTCCTCCAATCCCTCCCTATCATCTCTCTTCCATTCGTCTCCCTCGCCAGCCTAGATATGGAAGCAGGAGAGAAGAGAGGATTAAAGAGGGAGGTAAAACTGAGGATGGGAGAGCAAAGAGAGAGAGAGAGAGAGAGAGAGAGAGACAGAACAGAGACAGACAGAGAGAGACGAGAGAGTAGAGAGAGAGACAGAGAGAGAGAGAGAGAGAGAGGCAGACAGACAGTAGAGAGAGAGAGAGGAGAAGAGAGAAGAGAGAGAGAGAGAGACAGAGAGAGACAGAGAGAGAGGATCCAGAACCCTGCTCCACTAACTAATCCAACTGTCCAATGGGTCCTTCAATTTTAGGAATGTCCTTTAGAGGCCAGTCAAAATGACAACGCGGCCAAAATGTCAAAAAGACTACACGCATTATAAATACATCATATTTTTATATATAGTGCAAATTTAACAAATGAAAAAGACCTAGGAAAAATTGGGACAACACAACAACAGGCTCCATTAATACATTACAGGTCGTACAGTAAGGGGACAGAGAGGTCTACAGTAGGGGACAGAGAGGTCTACAGTAGGGGACAGAGAGGTTACAGTAGGGGACCAGAAGAGGTCTACAGTAGGGGACAGAGAGGTCTAACAGTAGGGGACAGAGAGGTCTACAGTAGGGGAAGAGAGGTCTTACAGTAGGGGACGGAGAGGTCTATAGTAGGGGACAGAGAGGTCCACAGTAGGGGACCGGAGAGGTCTACAGTAGGGACAGAGAGGTCCCTACAGTAGGTGGACAGAGAGGTCTACAGTAGGGGACAGAGAGGTCTACAGTAGGGGACAGAGAGGTCACGTAGGGGACAGAGAGGTTACAGTAGGGGACAGAGGTCCACAGTAGGGACAGAGAGGTCAAGCAGTAGGGGACAGAGTGGTCTACAGTATGGGGACAGAGAGGTCCACAGTAGGGACAGAGAAGGTCTACGTAGGGGACAGAGAGGTCTATCCAGTAGGGGACAGAGAGGTCTACAGTAGGGGACAGAGAGGTGTCTACAGTAGGAGGACAGAGAGGTCTACAGTAGGGGGAACAGAGAAGGTCTACAGTAGGGACAGAGAGGTCTACAGTAAGGGACAGAGAGTTACAGTAGGACAGCGAGGTCACAGTAGGGGACAGAGGGGTCTACAGCTAGGGGACCAGAGAGGATCCTACAAGCAGGGGACAGAGAGGTCTCAGGACAGAGAGTCGACTAGGAGATGTTACAGAGGACGAGTCTACAGTAGGGGACAGAGAGGTACCAGCAGGGGGACAGAGAGTCTACAGTAGGGGACAGTAGAGGTCTTACAGTAAGGAGAGACATGGACAAGAGGTCTACAGTAGACAGAAGGTCTACAGTAGGGGACAGAGAGGTACTACAGTAGGGCACAGATAGCAAAGGTCTACATAGACGACCAGTAGTGACAGTGTCTACAGTAGGACAGAGAGGCTACAGTCAGGGAACAGAGAGGTCTACCATAGGGACAGAGAGTACGTGGGCGACAAGTTAACGGAGGCTAGAGGACGAGGCTACAGTAAGGGGAACAGTAGAGTCTACAGTAGGGACAGAGAGGTCTACAGTAGGCGCTAGAGAGGTCTAGTAGACGAGGGTCTCACAGTAGGCGGACAGAGAGTCTACGTAGGACCAGATCTAGGTAGGACAGAGAGTCATAAGTAGGGGACAGAAAGGTCACATTAGAAGGCAGAGAGGTCTACAGGTAGGACAGGACTACAAGGAAGAGAGTCTACCAGTAGGGACAGAGAGATCACAGTAGGCGACAGAGAGCTACAGTAGGGGACAGAGTCTACAGAGGACAAGTAGGGCACAGTAGGAAGGTCTACAGAGCGGACAGAGAGGTCTACAGTAGGGGAAGAGAGGTCTACAGTAGGAAGAGAGTTCGATAGAGAATCTACAGTAGGACAGAGAGGTCTACAGTAGGAGAGTTAAGAGGGACAGAGGTTACAGTAGGGGATCAGAGAGTCTACAGTAGGGACGAGTAGGTCTACAGTAGGACGCGAACAGGGAGAGATCTACAGCAGGGACATGAGAGTCTACAGTAGGGGACGAAGAAAAAAAGGTTTTCCCACAGTTAAGGGGACAGAGAGTCTCAGTAAGGGGACAGAGAGTCTACAGTAGGGACAAGATCTACAGAGGACAGAGTCTCCAGTAGGGACAGGAGAGTCGTACGTTACAGATAGTAGGGACAGAGAGGTCTACAGTAGGGACAGAGAGGTCTACATAGGGGACAGAGAGGTTACAGTGACGGGAGGAGACAGAGAGGTCTACAGTAGGGGACAGAAGTAGAGCGTGGTTACAGTAACAGAGTCAACGTAGGACAGAGAGGCTATCATAGACAGAGTACAGATGGGGACAGAGAGAGTATCAGTAGCGGAGACATAAGAGGTCTACAATGCAGGGGACAGAGAGTCTACAGTAAGGGACAGAGAGTCTACAGTAGGGGAAGCTACAGTAGGACGAGAGTACATAGGGACAGAGAGTGCTAACATAGGGGACAGAGAGGTCTACACGTAGGGCGAGAGGTACATAGACAGGAGGGGACATAGGACGAGAGGTCTACAGTAGGGGGACAGAGAGTCTACAGTAGGGACAGAGTCCACGTAGGGGCAGAGGTCTACAGTAAGGCCAGCGAGTTCTACAGTAGGGGACAGAGAATCTACAGTAGGGGGACAGAGAGTCTACAGTAGGGGACAGAGAGGTCTACAGTAGGGGACAGAGAGGTCTACAGTAGGCGGACAGAGGGTCTACAGTAGGGACAGAGAGCTCTCCAAGGACTTTAACCCCAGGACAAGACACAATGTTGTAATGAAACCAGGTCTGTCTGTCTATCGGCCTGTCTCTGTGTGTGTGTGTGTGTGTTGTGTGTGTGTGTTTGTGTGTGTGTGTGTGTGTGTGTGTGTGTGTGTGTGTGTGTGATTTAAAAGCCAGTCCACGTAGACGTTCAGTGCTAGATAATATCCAACCAAACCTTCAAACCTTCACTGTTAAAAACAGAATTAAAAAATCACCATAAACTCACCGATACGTCAACGCAGATAATGTTCAAATCAAACACATTGTCATTCCTCGAAAAACATCCCAGTTCCGCCAGCACGGTATTGGGGCTCGCCTCAACCGTGGTGTCACACACACACCACACACACACAACACACACACACACCACAACACACACACACACACACACACACACACACACACACACACACACACACACACACAACACACACACACACCACACACACCAACAATCACCACATGCCCAGGCCAAAAGAGGAGCATCAAACCAGCTTTAGGTACCAAATTTTTATAAAATTGTACAGAAAAATAAAGAAGGAAATACACTAGCAACGTGGTTAGTTCCACAATAAAAGATCCAGAAAATTTCCATACGAAACAAAAGCTTATTTCTCTCCCTTGTCTGCACACATTTGTTGACGTCCCTGCATTGAGCATTTCTCCTTTGCCAAGATAATCATCCACCTGACAGGTGTGGCATCAAGAACTATTAACAGCATGAACATTACACGGTGCACCTTCGTGCTGGGACAATAAAAGGTCACTAAAATCTTCAGTTTGTCACACACAACAACACAGATGTCTCCGTTTTGTGACGAGCGTGCAATTGGCATGCAATGGCCGTGCCAGATTGCAATGTCACCAGAGCTGTTGCCAGATAATTGAATTTCATTTCTCTACCATAAGCGCCTCCAACGTCATTTTAGAGAATTTGCCAGTGTGTCCAACTGCCTCACAACCGCTGACCACGTGTTGGCATCGTGTGGGCGAGTGATTTGCTGAAGGGTGCCCCGTGTGAGGTGGGTTATGGTGTGGGGGCAGGCGTGGGAGTGGGGTATGGTGTGGGGCAGGGTGGTGGAGTGGGGGTTATGGTGTGGGGCAGGCGGTGGCTTGGAGGTGGGGGTTATGGTGTGGGGCAAGGCGTGGTGGAGGTGGGGTTATGGTGTGGGGCAGGCGTGGTGGAGTGGGGGTTATGGGTGTGGGGCTGGCGTGGTGGAGGTGGGGGTTATGGTGTGGGGGCAGGCGTGGTGGAGGTGGGGGTTATGGTGTGGGGCAGCGTGGTGGAGGTGGGGGATGGTGTGGGGCAGGCGTGGGGGTGGGGGTTATGGTGTGGGCAGGCGTGGCTGGGACGGTGGGGGTTATGGTCTGGGGCAGGCGTGGTGGAGGTGGGGGGTTTTTAAAATTGGGTTTTTATAAAAATTTGGGGGGGCAGCGGGTGGAGGTGGGGGTTACTGGTGTGGGGCTGGCGTGGTGGAGGTGTGAGGTGGGGGTTATGGTGTGGGGGCAGGCGTGGTGGAGGTGGGGGTTATGGTGTGGGGCAGGCGTGGTGGAGGTGGGGGTTATGTGTGGGGCAGGCGTGGTGGGAGGTGGGGTTACTGGTGTGGGGCAGGCGTGGGTGGAGTGGGGGTTTATGGTATGGGGCTGGCGTGGTGAGGTGGGGTTTATGGTGGTGGACAGGCGTGGTGGAGGTGGGGGTTATGGTGTGGGGCAGGCGATTGGTGGAGGTGGGGTTATGGTGTGGGCAGGCGTGGTGGACGGTGGGGTTTATGGTGTGGGGCAGCGTGGTGAAGGTGGGGGTATGGTGGTGGCTGGCGTGGTGGAGTGGGGGTTATGGTTGGGGCTGGCGTGGTGGAGGTGGGTTTGGTGTGGGGCTGGCGTGTGGAGGTGGGGGTTCATGGTGTGGGCAAGGCGTGGGGAGGGTGGGGGTTATGGTGTGGGCAAGGCAGTGTTTGGAGGTGGGGGTTAGGTATGGGGCAGGCGTGGTGGGGTGGGGGTTATGGTGTGGGGCAGGCGTGGTGGAGGTGGGGGTTATGTAATGGGCAGGCGTGGTGGAGGTGGGGGTTAGGTGTGGGCAGGCGTGGATGGAGGTGGGGGTTATGGTGTGGGCAGGCGTGGTGGAGGTGGGGGGTTATGGTATAGGGGCTGGCGTGTGGAGGTGGGGTAAATGGTGTGGGGCAGGCGTGGTGGAGGTGGGGGTTATGGTATGGGGCAGGCTGGGGGAGGTGGGGGTTGATGGTGTGGGGCTATGGGGCCTAGTTTGGGACCCAGGCAGGGTGTCTGGTCCTGGGCGTAAGCTCCGGACAACAGGACGGCATTGTATTTTATCGAATGGAATTTGAAAAGCACAGAGATACCGCGACGAGAATCACTGAGTCTCCGTTGTGAGGCTATTCTNTAATTGGCCCACCTACAAACTCCCACCTATGTCCTTTTGATTCGACAGAACTAAAGACCGTCACGGATCGCCCACAGCCCCTGAGATTGAACCTGCGGACGCCCCGCCTAGCAGGAACATGGAAATCACGAGCCTGCTAGTAGTCTACGGCCTACATTCAACGCTGGTCCCCTTAACTTCCACCGCTATCTGCCCTCTTCTAACTAGCGCTGGCCCAATTCGACCAGATGCTTGCTTCAGATACTCCGGCCCTACTACACACCTCAACCCACGTCCTTGATATGCTAAAAGCGTGCGGGACTTACTCGTAGTACTTGCGCCTTGTGGTATGTTTAGTCACTGCTCGAAACTGCGAGCCTGGCTACCTCATCCTTAGTACTGTGAGGACTGCGGCAGCTTTGTGGCTATCTCTCAGCTGTACTGTGCACGGGCGTGTGGTATCTTCTCACTTCTCGTTAGAACTGCCGTATGCCTGTATGTCTCCTCTCATACTCGCTGGAACTGGGAGCTGTGTGAGAATATATTTACGGCTGCTCAAGGCGGCGTGGCGTGAGCGGGTTTCTACACTATACACATACTGTGGAACCTGTTAGTTGATCTCGTATCACACTGCGGAAAGCATGTGTGGTGTAGTACTGATAGGCTGCGACGTGTGCCACCTAAGTTAATATCTTGCTATCGCACTGTAGGGACATTGTCTGTGTCGTGTCTCTCACACTGTCCTCGACTCTGGTAGCATTTGGAACTGTATGGTTGCACTATCAACCTCGCTAGGACTGGAGCTGTGGTATGGTTAGTACTGTAGACATGGTTTGTGGAATTGTTAGTCACACGCTCGAGTGGAGATCGTGTCATACACTCTACACCTCCTGTGGACGTAGTGCTGTTGATACGTTCACAACAACTGGCGTAGCATGCCGTGAGAGTAGTGGTTATAGAATTTCAGTGATCACTCTAAGGCTTCCATGGTATCTCTCTCTCTCTTCACTGTTAATTTGTCAAGTTATGCGTACTGTCATAAAGGCCATATCTGCGCCTCTCTCTGCCTTAGTCAACTGAAGAGATAGAGTATATAGCGACTAGCTGTCCATCAGTCTAGTTATCTCTCGTTTTAGTATTCGCGCTGCTTAGCCTGCTCCTCGTCGTGTAGGTGATGTGGTACTCGCCCTCGTCCTAGTATACTGTTCAAGACTAGAAGGCAGCTGTGTTGTCAGCACCTGGTGAGCTGTGGTATGGTCTCCAAGTAACTGTTAAGACTGCGGCAGACGTGTGGTGTGACTCTCTCTCATTTCGTAGCAAGTAAGGGAACATCGTGGAGCGGGCGTGTGTAGTTGACCCTAGAGTATAGCTCCGGATGTCAGGGCTTGGGGGTGTGGCCTATAGGTATTGATACTGTGTTACCGAATCTGGGGGCTGGTGGTTTTGACCATAGGCTGGTAGGACTATCAGTGTACGTCGCGGGTGGTGGTATGTTAGTACTGTAGAACCTGGGCAGGCTGTGGTTTGTTACGTCACTGTAGGATGCTGGTAGCTTGTGGTATGTTAGTACTGTAGAACTGTGAGCTGTGGTTTGTTAGTTGTACTGATAGAGGCTGGTAGACTGTTGTATGTTAGTACTGTAGGGACTGGGTAAGCTTGTGTATGTTAGGTACTGTAGGGACTGAGAGCTGTGGTATGTTAGTACTGTAGGACTGGCGGCTGTGGTATATGTTTAGGACTTGATATGGGGACTGGGAGCTGTGGTTACGTTAGTCTGTAGGGACTGGGAGCTGTGGTATTGTTGTACTGTGGACTGGCGAGCTTCGTGGGTATGTTAGTACCATGTACGGACTGGGACTGTGTTGTCATGTTCTGGTTTTCCCAAGAACTCCGGAGCTGTTTTTTATGCTCTCTACTGTCAGAACTCGCTGTATGTTAGTACTGTAGGACTGGCGAGCTGTGGTACGTTAAGTACTGTAGGCCTGGGAGCTGTGGTATGTTAGTACTGTAGGGACTGGGAGCTGTGTTAGTATGGTAGTACTGTAGGAATGGGAGCTGTATATGTTAGTACTGGTAGGACTGGAGCTGTGGTATGCTCTCTCCTCTCGACTCTGTGTGCTGTCCTAGTTACTAGCTTTTCTGCGCTCTCTGCAGGAGCTCTGTGGCTCTCGCCTACAGATACTTTAAAACTGGCTCTCGGTGAATGTTAGTATACTGTCCGCATGGGAGCATGGTGGGTTGTATGCTTAGTACTGTAGGACTCGGAGCTGGGTCCTATTTATCTCGTTAATTTACAGATCTGTGAGACGCATAGTGGTATGTAAGTAACTGCTAGGACTGGTAGCTGTGTTATCTGATCGAGGACGTGTGGTGCGACTGGTAGTGTGGGTTATGTTATGTACTGTAAGATCTGAGTCGATGCCGAGTGTTGGTTGTAGACTAGGTACGCTGAGGGTATTGATTAGCATGACTATGGACATAAGAGAGAGCTGTGTTGTGAGGACTGGGTAGGCTCCTAGTGGGTTCGTGATATTTGTCTCACATAGCGTATAAGATCTGGTGATCCTGTGTGGGCTTGATTTACTTTACTGACTGAGATGTGGTCTGCAGACTGTCATTTGTGGTACCCGTAGTATCACTTGGTGACCGTCCATGAGTGTGGTTGGTTGGAGTACCTGTCAGGACTGGTGCAGATCCTTCTTGTTGGGCTATGTTTAGTACGGCTAAGTACCTGGGAGTGCTTGTGCAGTTATCTGCTTTGCTAAGGTGTAGTGACTTGGGGTAGCTGGTGGGCTACGAGTTTATTACCTGTAGGACTTGGTCTCAGTACGTGTGTGGCTATGTCTTTACATTTTCATGTCGGGACTGTAGCGGTGGCCCCGTTTCCCTATGTTTTCGTACCGTGGTAGGAGTCTGGGTATTGCGTGCCTCCGTAGTGTCAGCGAAACTGGGTAGCTTCGATGGTATGTGGTAGCTACTGTTGTAAGCCCATGTCCCGATGTGTGTGTTGTAGGCGTTGGTTAGCCCTCGTAGTTCTGTTTACTGTAATGTACCTGGGAGCGTGTTGTTGTTATGCCGTCTAAGTACTGGTTCATGGAATGGTGAGCTCCTGTCGAGGTACGGTTTAGTACTGTAAGACTGGGAGCTGGTGGTATGTTAGTACTGTAGAACTGGGAGCTGTGGTTTGTTAGTACTGCTAGGGACTGGTAGCTGTGGTATGTTAGTACTGTAGGACTGCGGAGCTTGGTACGTAGTACTGTAAGACTGGGAGCATGTGGTATGTTTGGTCCCTCTCAGATGTGCCTAACGGGGTAGACGTGGAGCTGTGGGTGTATGCTTAGTCCCAAGCTATCCCATGTTTAGCGTCCAGAGACTGGTAGCATGTTTTTGTAGTGTCTAGTAACCATTATAGGTGACCTAGTGTGAATAGCTGCCTTGGGGTGAAGTATTGATGTGGACTTAAGGAACTGGCGAGTCTTGATGTTTGTAGGCACTGGTAGCATTATATCAGAACCCCATATGTATATAAGTTATATCCTGATAAGACCTAGGAGAGCTAGTTGTAATGTAGGACTGAGATTATAGGCTCGATATGTTATGTTAATGTTTACTGTGTAACATGGACTGGAAGGCTGTACAGTTTCGATTATAGTAACTGTAGAATAGGACATTCCGAGTCTCCACGTTAGTGAACTGATAATAAAGACTGGGAGACTGTTTGGATAGTGTCTCCGTACTGATTCGATTATCTGGAGGGCTAGTTGGTTTAGTTATAGGCTTTAGCTGTGAGCACTGGAGGCCTTGTAGGGCTATGTCTCTGAGTACATGTAGGAAGGTGGGAGCTGTGTTTCTTAGAAGTACTGTAGGACCATGGATAAGCTGAGTGGACTAATGTGGTAGTTCTGTAAGATACCTGCGACTCTTGGTGGTTTGCGTGTAGATCTGCTAAGGACCTCGCGATGAGCCATGGTTTTATGGTTAAAGTGAACTGTTAGTGACTGTGGCACCTGTACAGGATAATGTATGGGATGTTTCTGTGTAGAGTCTGGAAGACGCATGTGAGGCAATGTAGTACTGGTAGGACTAATGAGGTAGCCTGTGCCGTTTCATCATGCATGATCGTTCAAAGGTGAGGCTGGGTAGACTGGAGTGGGTACTGTACTCGATTACGGTAGGACTGGTGGAGCTGTGGTATGTGTAAGTACGTGTAGGGCAACTCGGGAGCTTGTTGTAGATAGTCTAGGTACTTGACTAGGACCATGGGAAGTCTCTCTAGGACTGATCGTTAGTGCGTGTGAGAACTCGGGAGCGTCGACTAGTGGTTAGATGGACATGTAAGAACTGGCAGTGAGCTGTGGTAATGTATAGTTACTAAGTTATGCCTGTGTAGACTTTAGTGCGCTACCACCTCTTGGAGTGAGCTGTAGGACTGTGGATCCCTCTGTCGCCATGATTCAGGTTAGTATACGTGCTACAATGTACGTGAGCCTATGGCTATCGTTCCCAGTATCAGTAGTACTAGGAGAGAATGCTGTCGGTATTGGTTTGAGTACTGTGTAGCTAGGGAGACTGTGGTATTAGACTTAAAGTACTCTTGTGTGAGCATGGAGTTGGGAAATTATGTTTATTGTACGTCTGCTAAGGCACCTAGAGGAGGCTTGTAGGCCTTTATGTGTGTAAGTTGAACTGTAAATACGTGGGATCGGTGTTTGTATGTATAGTACTTGTTTACGAGCTGCGACTTTGCTGTGATATATGTAAGTATCTGGTATAGGGACTGGGACGCTGTGGTCTATATCACGTTTAGTACTGGGCTGAGAGCTTGTGGTCTCGTTAGATACTGTAGGACTGGTAGCTAGTGGTATGTCATGTGAGCTAAGTTTATGGATTAGGTTTATGTCCTCCTGGGAATAGTGTTTACTACTGGTAAGACTGAGAGCTGTAGTTATGATAGTGATTCTGGTGAAGACTCTGTGTTGTGTACTGTATGACTCTAGGAGACGACTTGTCTGTGTAAGAACATGGTTAAGAACTAGTGATGTACCTGCTCCTAGTACGTACAGTATTCTGAGAGCAGATGCTCGTAGTGAGGTTAGTATTCTGTAGGACTGTGAGAACTCTTGATTGCTATTTTACTAGCTGTAGTTAACTGGGGCTAGATTGGTCATGTCTCAGATACTGTAGGTACTTGATCTAGGCTGGCATATGTTAGTAATATGTACCAGGAGCCGTGGAAGTCCTAGATTGTTTAATAGCGTGGAGATAACGGTGACATGTGGAGCTGCTGTTATAGTAATATGCTTACGGTCAGGATGAATAGCAGGCTATATATATATTCCAGTGCTGGTGAGGTCTGTAGCGTGGGCGTATCTTCAAGTAACTGATACGACTAGGGTGCAGCTCCTGCGCGTGCTCGCATTAGTCAGCTGGTATGCTGAGATATAACTCACTCGTGACGAGCGGATGAGTTAGCTGTGTGTATTCATGTGTGTTTACTCGATTAAGTCCGGTAATACTGATGCTGTGAGAACCTAAGGTAGTTACTGATCAGACTGGGAGCTTAGTGGGATACCCTGAGTCCCATGTGACTAGGGAGCTTCCGTGTGATAGTAAGTACTGTGAATACTAGAGACGCTCGTGCGTGTAATTGATATAAGCCTACTGTTTGAGCGATGCTGGGTTCGTGTGGTATTAGTTAGTTATACTGTTAGTGAACTGGGTAGACTATGTAGGATTGTTTTAAGTCTATTAGACTGTTAGAGCCGGTTGTCGGATATTGTTAGAATACTCCGTGTGACATCTTGGCGCGAGGCTGTAGACCTTGTATGGTAGGTATCATCGTCAACGAGCGAACTGGTAGCAATGTACGTTTACATATAGTTAGATACCTGAATAGGGAACGGTGGAAAGCTGTTGGGAGATCATTCCTCTGTCCAGTTAGATAGTGTGCATCGGGTATGGAGGCTGTGGTAAATATTAGTACGTGATACAGGACTGGGGAGCTGTTGTAGGTCTCAGTACTGTAGGTGGGATATTGGAAGCTCATGGTACTGTTAGTACTGTTAAATAGTAGAGCATTGTGTTGAGTTAGTACTGTAGAATAACGTTGGACGCTTAGTGAGTATGTGAGTACTGTTAGGACTGTGAGATTGGTCATCTTTAGTCACTGTAGAATAAACAACGATATTTGTTAGTTCCGCGCGTTTTCACCTCGTTGCGTCCCCGACCCCGGGAAGCTGTGCGTATGGTAGCTGTAGGACTGGGAGCTGTGTGGTTATGTTTCGTACTGTCCCGACTGGAGCTTGTCGTAACGTTAATATCTGTAGGTACTAGGAGACAATGTGCGTATTTAGCTACTGTAGGGACTGGTAGCTGTGGAGTTATGTCCTTCAATTGTTATGTTTAAGTGACTGGGCGTGTGTTGTAAGGGAACTTGTGTATGCTTAGGTTCGATTAGATGCCTGTCCCAGGTACTTTGGTAGCTTGGTTGGGTATTGTCTATTACTGATACCCGACTGGGAGCTGTGTTTGTAAGGATTAGGTCGACTCGTTGGTAGTGTTTGAGGAACTAGTTAGGACTGGTAGCTGTTGTATGTTAGGTACATGTACCAGGACTGGACGTGTTGTTAGGAGGCTGGGTGAGCTGGTGGTTATGTTTATACTGTAGACT
Source organism: Salvelinus sp. IW2-2015 (assembly GCF_002910315.2). Taxonomy (NCBI): domain Eukaryota; kingdom Metazoa; phylum Chordata; class Actinopteri; order Salmoniformes; family Salmonidae; genus Salvelinus; species Salvelinus sp. IW2-2015. The sequence goes on along the minus strand of NW_019945819.1, from coordinate 78,112 downwards.
GGAGCTGTGTAGTTAGTACGTGGACTGGGAGCTGTGGTAGTTAGTACTGTGGACTCGGGGAGCTGTGGGTATGTTAGCTACTGTCTCAGGACTGGAGCTGTGGTACGTTAGTACTGTAGGACTGGAGCTGTGGTATGTTAGTACTGGTTTGACTGGTAGTGTGTATTGTTTAGTTACTGTAAGACTGGGAGCTGTGTGGTAGGTACTGGTAGCTGGGTATCGTTAGTACTGTAGGACTGGGAGCTGTGTTTATGTGGTAGTACTGTAGAAACTGGGAGGCCTGTGGTTGTTAGTACTGTAGGACTGGATAGCTGTGGTTAGTATTACTGTAGTGATCTAGGATGCGTTGGGTATTGTTGTGACCTTGTAGGACTGTGGAGCTGTGGTTATATGTTAGTACGTTGTGGTGTGAGGTACTGGAGTGTCTGTGGTATGTTTAGATGCTGTAGGGACTAGGAGCTGTGCGTACGTTAGTAACTGTAAGGACGAAGCTAGTGTGTGTTTTGTATGGTTTGAGTACTGGTGAGGACTGGGTGAGCTGTGTTGATTAGTGACTGTGTGTGTAGATGATCGGTGTGAGCTGTGTTAGTTTGAGTTGACTGTTAGGTGACTAGGGAGCTTGTGTGTATTGTTAGTGCTACTGTAGGGACTGGCGAGCTGTGGTTATGTTAGTACTGTGGACTGGGAGCCTGTGGAATGGTTAGTACTGTAGAATGGGGGCTGTGTATGTTTTAGTACTGTAGACTGAGAGTGTGTTATGTTAGTACTGAGGACTGGAGCTGTGGTATGTAGTACTGTAGGGCACTGGGAGCTAATGGTAATGTTAGTACTGTAGGACTGGGAGCTGTGGTATGTCAGTTACTGTAGGACTGGTAGCTGTGGTATGTTAGTACTGAAGACTGGGAGCTGTGTTTGAGGACTGGTAGCATGTGTATGTCTAGTACTGTAAGACTGGGAGCTGTGTTGTAGATTGGTTAGCTGTGATTGTTGTAGTCGTTGTAGATCTGGTGAGGCGTGTTGTGAGTGTTGGTACTTGTGAGTGACTTGGGAGCTGTTGGTGTAGTTGTCGGTTATGACGTTAGGAGCTGCGTAGCTTGTGGTATTGGTGGTGAGTGTGTTACTGTTGAAGACTGGGAGCTGTGTTGTGTGACTGGGGAGCTTGTGGTAATGTTGAGTACTGTTGGACTGGGAGCTGTGTCGTGTTGTGTGTGGTTATGTGTTAGTGTACTGTTGGACTGGAGCTTGTGGTACGTTAGTACTGTAAGGACTGGGAGTGGCGTGGTATGTTAGTACCTGCGGTAGAATCTGCGCGGAGCGTGTGTGTGGCTCTCTGGTTCACAGATGCCTTGACTGGTTTGTGGCTGTTAGTATGCTGTTAGCTGACTGTGGTGTGGTTACGTTAGTACGTGTAGAATCCTCGCCTGTGGTATGTGTAGTCTGTAGTGGACTGGGTAGCTGTTTGATGTTTGTAGTTGACTGTGTGATGGTCTGTGTTCTGGTGTATGACCGTCAGTGCCTGTTTAGGGTTAGTTGCTTGATGTGTTCCATTAGGTGGCTGGTCTGTAAAGTCTGTGAAGCCGTGTTGGGTTAGTGTGTGTGTACTGCTTTGAGGAGAGCTGTGGGAGTGTCTGGTTGTATGTATGTAGCTGGTGTTGGGTGGAATAGGCAGACGGTTGGCCTTGTTCCGGGACGACCTGCATTGATTCCGTTTCCTTATAGTAGAGCCCAGCTTTATCTAGGAGTACTGGCGGCGAATGTAGACTGCCTATAGAAACTGGGGTGCTTCCTTTTATGTGGTATGTTAGTACCTGCTTTAAGACCTGGAGCTGATTGGTATGTAGTTACTGTAGGACTAGGATGTCCACCTGTGGATATGTTGTACTGTTAGACTGGGAGCTGTGGTTCTGTTACCTAACTGTAGGGACGTAGGAAGCTGTTGGTGTATCGTTAGTACTTCGTTAGGACTGGGAGCTGTGTGTATCGTTATACTGTAGGACTGGCGCCGCTGTGGAGGCTTAGTACTGTAGAACTGGGATGGTGTGGTATGTTAGTTACTGTAGGCACTGGGAGTCTTGTGGGTATTGTTAGTAGCTTGCTAGAGACTGGGGGAGCTGTGGTGATGTTTAGTACTTGTAGGGGACTGCGAGCTGTGTGGACTGATATAGTTACCTTGTAGAACTTTGGGGGCTGTGGATATGTTTAGTACCTGTAAGACTGGGAAGCTGTGGTATGTTGAGGTACTGTTAGGCCTGGGAAGCTTGGTATGTTAGTTACTGTGAGGACTGGAGGCGTATGTGATATGTTGAGTACGTGAGTAGGTAGCTCTGGGAGCTGTGGTATGTCAGTCCTTGTTAGGAACTGGTAGCTGTGGTATGTCTATACTGTAAGTAGCTGTGGCTGTGTTGTAGGACTGGTAGCTGGTGGTATGTTGAGTACTGTAAGATGGCCCCGAGCTCGTTATAGTAGGACTTGGTAGCCTGTGGTAAATGTAGTACTGTAAGACTGGAGGCATGTGGATATCTTATCAGGTATCTAGTTTAGGATCTGGATACGCCTGTGGTAATAGTCCCAGTACTAGTCCAGGACTGGTAGCTCGTGGTATGCTTAGTACCTGTATGAGTTTACTGGAGCTGTAGGTTGTAACTGAGGCAGCTGTGGGTATTGTTAGTACTCGTTAAGCGACCCCCCTGGGCAGCTGTGGCTTCGATTTAGTACTGTAGGAGCTTGGAGACTGTTGGTACCGTTGCTAGTTACTGTAAGACTGTGAGGTTGCTGGATATGTTCAGTACTGTTAAGTAGACATTCCCGCGCGCGCTTGTTGGCGTTTGTAGTTGACTGTCAGGACCTGGTAGCTGTGGTAATGTTTAGTACTGTAGGACTGGGAGCTGATTGGTACGTTTCAGCAGCACTGTAGAACTGGGAGCTGTGGCTGATTTATGTTAGGTACTATTAGCACTGGAGCTGTGGATATGTTTAAGTACTTTTGTAGACTCGGGTAAGCTGTGTATGTTGATAACCGTAGAACATCTGTGAGCTGTGGATATGTTAGTTACTGTGACTGGGTACCGCTGTGGTAATCGCTTAGTACCTGCTGGACTTGTGAGCTTTGTGGTCATGTTAGTACTGTAGGACTGGGAGCTGTGGCAAGTTACGGATACTGTAGGACACATCGGCTGTGGGTATTTAGATACTGGGTAAGACTTGGAGCTGTGGTATGTTAAGTTACTGTAGACGTGGGAGCTTGGCACATGTTAGTAATGTAGGACTTGGGCAAACGCCTGATGGAATGACATGTCCAGTAACTAAGTGAGGCAGAAATGTCGAGCCTATTCGCCACTATGTTAGTTACTGTAGGACTGGGAGCTGTGGGTTTTGTTTCGTCCCATAGATAATTGTACGTGGCGAAGCTGTGGTATTTAGTACTGTAGAACTGGGAGCTGCTGGTTTGTGTAGTACTGTATTGACTGGGAGCTGTGGTATTTTAGTTACTGTAGGAACTTGGAGCTGTGGTATGTAGTACTGTTAGAGATGGGAGCGGTTATGTTAGTATACTGTAGGACTGGGAGCGGTGGTACGTGGTTGTGAGCGTGTAGGAACTGGGAGCTGTGGTATGTTAGTTACTGTAGGTAGTGTGGTAGCTGTGGGTAGTTGTTCAGTTTACTTGTAGTGGCTGGTTTGTTGTGGAGTATGTTAGTACTCTGTTAAGGACTGGGCAGCTGTGTCTGTAGGACTGGTAGCTGTGGTTATGTTTAGTACTGCTAAGACTGGGAGCTGTGTTGTAGGACTGGTAGCTGTGGTATGTAAGTACTGTAAGACTGGGTAGCTGTTGGTTATGTTAGTACTTGTAGACTGGGAGCTTGTGGTACGTTAGTACTGTAAGGACTGGGAGCTGTGGTATGTGAGTACGTTGTAGAACTGGGTGTAGCTGTGGTTTTGTTAGTACTGTAGGACTGGTATAGCTGTGTATGGTTGAGTTACTTGTAGGATCTGTTGAGTGTGAGATACGGTCTAGCTACCTGTTAAGAACTGGAGCTGTGTGTTATGTTAGTTACTGTAGAACTGGGAGGCTTGTCTGGTTTGTGAGTACTGTAGGACTGGTAGCTGTGTATGTTAGTACTGTAGGACTGGGGAGCTGTGGTATGGTAAGTACTGTAGACTGGAGCTGTGGTATTTAGTACTGTAGATTTGGTTGAGCGTTTGTGGTATGTTAGTACTGTCAGCGAATTGGGAAGTATTGGTATGTTAGTACTGTAAGAAGGAGCTGTGGTATGTTAGTTACTGTAGAACTGGGAGCTGTTGGTTATGTTAGTACTGTAGGACTGGGAGCTTGGTATGGTTGTCTGTTTAAGAAACAGTGAGTTGTGGGATGTAGTACCTGTAGACTGGGAGCTGTGGTGTGTTAGTACTGTAGGATGGGAGCTGTGGTACGTTAGTACTGTAGGACTGGGAGCTGTGTATGGTCATTCTCAGGGGTGTGGCCAGTTCCATTCTCAGGGGTGTGGCCAGTTCCATTCTCAGGGGTGTGGCCAGTTCCATTCTCAGGGGTGTGGTCAGTTACATTCTCAGGGGTGTGGCCAGTTCTATTCTCAGGGGTGTGGCCAGTTCAGGGGTGTGGCCAGTTCCATTCTCAGGAAGGAGTTTTGTAGAACATTAATTGTCAATACCTGATAACGTTTCTGGGTACTTATCAGATTTTATACTCAACAAAAATATCAAAACAACATGCAACAATTATTTATTTTTTACTGAGTTACAGGTCATATAAAGAAATCAGTCAATTGAAATAAATAAATGAGGCCCTAATCTATGGATTTCACATGCCTGGGCAGGGGCTCAGCCATGGATGGGGCTGAGAGGGCATAGGAACCAGGTCTATCCACTGGTGAGCCAGGCCCAGACAATTAGAATGAGTTTTTCCCCACAAAAGGGTTTTATTACAGACAGAAATACTCCTCAGTTTCATCAGCTGTCCAGGTGGCTGGTGTGATTACACGTGGTCTGTGGTTGTGAGGCCGGTTGGACGTACTGCCAAATTCTCTAAAACGACGTTGGAGGCGGCTTACGGTAGAGAAATGAATGTTTAATTCTTTAGCAACAGCTCTGGTGGACATTCCTGCAGTCAGCATGCCAATTGCACGCTCCCTCAAAACTAGAGACATCTGTGACATTGTGTTGTGTGACAACACTACACATTTTAGAGTGACAATTTTATTGTCCCCAGCACAAGGTGCACCTGTGTGATGATCATGCTGTTTAATCAGCTTCTTGATATGCCACACCTGTCAGGTGGATGGATTATATTTGCAAAGGACAAATGTTCACTGACAGGGATGTAAATATTTGAGAGAAATCAGCTTTTGGTGCGTATGGAACATTTCTGTAAAAATAAAAATTCAGCTCCAACACTTTACACGTTGCGTTTTATATTGTCGTTCTGTGTAAATACATCAAGTTATTTTAGCATTAACAGGAGACAGTATCAATGTATGAAAGGTGCTTAGCTATTACAAGATGTGAAGGGAAAATAGTTTCCCCACGGTGAACAGAGCCCTCTCCAACGCCCCTCTGGAACCAACGGAAATCCGGACGGACCTTATTTCCCAGAACACCGGCGGCTTCTATGCCGCAGACAAGGGCCTGATACCTGTACTGAGACAGCGAGGTAAACCGAAGACATCACCTAAAACTTTGACTGTTTGTTGATAATAATAATAATAATAATGGTTAAATTATAGCGTTAGATAATACCAGTGACTATTACAGCTTAAACTATGACGTGTCGACTCAACACAGAGAAACAATCATAACAAAAGACTGGAAATGAGCATTTCTGCAATAAAGTTATGGATGGAAATAAGAAACAGAGTGTTGCGTGGTTATTTCTCCATTTAATGATGTGTGAAGAGTGACTGCTAAGGATATTTGCTAGTCAGGGTTTTCACTGTGGTCCGCTGTGTGGCCGTCACATATAAACAACAGTACCATCATGTTCCAATAGGAATTAACAGAGCTCCTTTAGAACAGTACACGTGATGGACTGTGTGTGTGTGTGTGTGTGTGTGTGTGAATTGTGTTGTTGTGTGTGTGTGTGTGTGTGGTGTGTGTGTGTGTGTGTGTGTGTGTGTGTGTGTGTGGTGTGGTGTGTGTGTGTGTGTGTGTGTGTGGGTGTGTGTGTTGTGTGTGGTGTGTGTGTGTGTGTGTGTGTGTGTGGGTGTGGTGTGTGTGTGTGTGGTGTGTGTGTGTGTGTGTGTGTGTGTGTGTGTGTGTGTGTTGTGTCTGTGTGTGTGTTCGTGTGTGTCTGTGTGTCTCTGTGCGTGTGTCTGTGTGTCTGTGTGTCTGTGTGGTGTTCATGTAATAAGAGGTGTTTTGGTGAGTTACATTGCCTGTTCCGACGACTAGCATTAGCTCCTCTGTCCTTAGCTCAGCTGGCTAACGTAGTCAGTCTGTGTTGTCAGTCATAGTTCCAATCCAGGAGTTTTGGCGCTGTGATTGGTTGCAGAGAGTGATTGACAGCTCTACCTGGGCGGTAGGAGGTGGTGACAGCTCTGTCGCCAAAAAACAAATAAAACCCCTAGGAGCAATCAGAGCTCCTGCTGAACCCCGGTTGATCCGGTCTAACACATTTCCACTATTTCCTCAGCACAGAAAGACACACACACAACATAATGACAAAGTACAGATCATCACTGTGTCCAAATGTGTGTGTGTGTGTGTGTGTTTATGTGTTAACCTGTGTGTGTTTTAGGTGTGTAACGTGTTGTGTGTTAACGTGTGTGTTTGTGTGGAATGGTCTGGTCGGCGCTGGCTGTGGGTCGTTGACGTACTGTCATGGGAGAGTGCTCCTGGATACCACACCGGGGGACGGGGTCAGCATGTATTAAAAGTCCAAATAAACTTTCCTCACCACCAGCAGCAGCCCACCCACAGACAGGACAGGGAGTAAAGAGAAAGGGGGAGGGATAGAGAGAGGGAAAGGGATAGAGGGAGGGACAGAGAGAGGAAGAGGATGGAGGGAGGAAGAGGGATGGAGGGAGGAAGAGGGCTAGAGAAGGAAGAGGGATAGAGGGAGGACAGAGAGAGGAAGGGATGGGAGGGGGGGAAGAGGATGGAGGGAGGAAGAGGGCTAGAGAGAGGAAGGGGGATAGAGAGAGGAAGGGGATAATTTGTTTGGAGAGGATTAGTTTAGTGAATTTGTGGATATGAGAAAGGGATAGCCTGTCCAATAAAGTCTTTTGTGGTTCAGAAAGGGAAAAAAAAGAAAAAAGGGGGGGGCGGAAGTAGAAGAGAGGGGGAGGGGAAAAGATGACGAGAGGAGGAGTAGAAGAGGAGGAGAAACGGAAGAGAGGAAGAAGAGAGGAGATAGAATAGGGGAAAAAAAAAAAGAAGAAAAAAAAAGAAAAAAGAAAATAGAAAAAATAAAAAAAGAAAAAAAAAGAGTAGAAAGGAAAAAAAATAAAAAAAAAAAATAAAAAAAAAATAACTAAAAAGAGAATATAGAAAGGAGAGAAAGGAAAGTAGAAAAAAAAATGAAAGACGAAAAAATAAAGAAAAAAAAAAAAAAGGAGAGAGAGAGAGTAGAGGAGACGAAGGTAGGGAAAGAAAGAAGAAAGAGAAGAAGAAAAGAGGAGGGGGGGGGAGGGGAGCAGGACAGGAAGAGGAGAGGACATAGAGAAGAAGACAATAGAGAGAAGAGAGAGAGAAGAAGAGAGATGAAGAGAAAGGGGACGAAAGAAAGAAAAAAAAAAATAAAAAATAAAAGAAAGGAAAAACAAGAAAAAAAACGAAAAAAATAAAAAAAAAAAAAAAGAAATAAAAAAAAAAAAAAAAGAAGAAAAAAAAAAAAAAAAAAAAAAAAAAAGAAGGGAGGAGAGAGAAGAGAGGAAAAAAAAAAGAATGAAAAATAAAAGAGAAGAGAAGGAGGTAGGGGGAGAAAGGAGGAGAGGAGGGATGAAGGGAGAGGAGAAGAAGAGAGAGGGAGAAAGAAAAGGGAGAGGGAGGAGAAATAGAGGGAGAAGAAGGAAGAAGGGGAGGAGAGAAGAAGAGAGAGGAAGAAGGAACAAAGAGAAGGAAGAAAAGCAGAGAACAAGAGGTGGGAGATAAAGAAAACAATAAAAAAAAAATAAAAAAAGAAAAAAAAAAAAAAAAAAAAAAAAATATAAAAAATTTAAAGAAAAAAAGAAAAAAAAAAGAAAAACAAGAAAAAGGGAGGAGGGGAAAGAGGAGAAAGAAGGAAGAAGACAGAGGAGGAGAAAAAGAGAGAAGAGGAGCAAAGAAGAGAGAGCATAGAAGAGAGAAGGAGGAGAGAGAGAGAGAAGAAGGAGAGAGAAGAAGGAGAAGAAAAGAGGAAAAGAGGAAAAAAGAGAGGAGAAGGAGCAAGAAGAGCAGAAGAGAAGAGAGAGAAGGGAAGAAGAAGGAAGAGAAGGGGAGAGAGAGGGGGTGGGGAGGGGAGAAAGGAAGAACAAGAGAAGAGAGGCGAAGAAGAGGAGGAGAGGAGGAGAGGTAGAGGGTAAGCAGAGTAAGCAGAGGAAAGGAAGAAGGGAAGCGAGACAGAAAAAAAAAAAAAGAGAGAAAAGAGAGAAAGAAAAAAAGAAGAGGAGTAAAAAAAAAAAAAACAAAATATAAAAATAAAAAAAAAAAAAAAATAAAAAAAAAAAAAAAAGAAAAGATGTAGAAAGAGGAGAAGAGAGAGGAGCAGAGAGAGGTAAAAAAGAGAGAGGAGAAAACAAAAGAGGAAGCAGAATAGGGAGGGGAAAGAAAGAAAAGAGAGAATACAAAAAGTAAGAGGAAGAGGGGAAAGAAAAGGAGGGGGGGAAGAGGGAAGGGAGGAGGAAGGGAAGAGGGAAGAAGAAGAGAGAGATAAGGGAAGAGAGAGTAGGAAGATAAGAGAGAGGGAAAAAGGGAAGGGAGAAGAAAAAAAAAAAAAAAAAAAAAAACAAAAAAAAAAAAAAAATAAAAAAAAAAAAAAAAAACAAAAGAAACAAAAAAAAAAACAAAAAAAAAAAAAAAAGGAATAATCATAAAAAAGATAAAAAAACAAAAAGAAAAAAAAAATAAAAAAAGAAAAAAAAAATACAAATAAAAGGTAAAAAAAAAAAAACAAAAAAAAAAAAAAAAAAAAAAAAAATAGGAAAGAGAGGAAGGACAAAAAACAAAAGAGGAAAAGTAAGAGAGACAGGAGAGAGAGGTAGAGAAGGACAAAAGGGAGGAAGAGAGGGGAAGAAAAAGGGAGAAGGAAGAGAGAAAGGAAAGGAGGAGAGAAGGAAAAGAGAAATAGAAGTTGGTAGGATAGGGAGGATAGAAGAAAAGGGAAGGAGAGAGAGGAAGAGAACGAGAGGAGAAGGAAGAAAGGGGAGGGAAGGTAGGGGGGAAGGGAAGCAGAGGAGATAAGGCAAAAAGGGCAGAGAGAAGAAAGAAGTGGGGAAAGAAAAAAAAGGAGAAGAGTGGCAGAGAAGAAGAAGAAAACAAAAAATAAAAACAAAAAAAAAAAAAGAAAGAAAGAAAGGAAGAGAAGGAAGAGACACTAGGAGGGAGAAAGGAGAGAGCTAAGAGAAATGAAGAGGGAGAAGGAAGAAGAGAAAGAAGAAAGAGAGAAGGAGGAGGAGAGTAAAAAAAACAAAAAAATAAAAAGAGATACAAAAAAACTAAAGAGATAAAAAAAAAGAATATAAAAACGTGAAAAAACCAAAGAACAAAGGAAAGTTTAACAAAAAAAAATAAAAAAGAATAAAAAAAAAAAAGAAAAAAAAATTAAAAAAAAAAAAAAAAAAAATAAACAGTCAAAAATCAAAAAAATAAAAATACAAAAAAAATAAAAGCCAAAAAAATAAAAAAATAACCAACAAAAATAAAATAAAAAAAAAAAAAAAAAAAAAAAAGACGTCAAGCAAAATAAAAGAAAGCAAGCAGAGGAAGCAGGGATGAAAGAGAGAGGAAGAGGAGGGTGTGATAGATGGAAGAGGATTGCGGTCCAAAAGACTAGGCGTCAAAAGCTAGGGTCCAAAAGCTATGGGCCAAAAGACTAAGTCCAAAAGGCTAGGGCCCAAAAAGACTAGGCCCAAAAGACTAGGCCCAAAAGACTAGGGCCCAAAAGGCTAGGGCCCAAAAGGACTAGGGTCCAAAAGACTAGGGTCCAAAAGGCTAGGGTCCAAAGGCTAGGGTCCAAAGACTAGGGTCCAAAAGACTAGGGCCCAAAAGACTAGGGCCAAAGACTAGGGCCCAAAAGGCTAGAGCCCAAAAGACTATGGTCCAAAAGACTAGGGTCCAAAAGACTAGGCCAAAAGACTAGGGTCCAAAAGGCTGAGGTCCCAAAAGACTAGGGCCCAAAAGACTAGGCCCAAAAGACTAGGGCCCAAAAGACTAGGCCCAAAAGCTAGGGCCCAAAAGGCTAGGGTCCAAAAGGCTAGGGTCAGAAAGCACTAGGTTCCAAAAGGCTAGGCGTCAAAAGAACTAGGTCCAAAAGGCTAGGCCCAAAAAACTAGGCCCAAAAGACTAGGGCCAAAAGGCTAGGGCCCAAAAGACTAGGGCCCAAAAGACTAGGCCCAAGGCTAGTGCCCAAAAGACTAGGGTCCAAAAGACTAGGGTTCCAAAAGACTAGTGCCCAAAAAGACTAGGCCCAAAAGACTAGGGTCCAAAAGGCTAGGTCCAAAAGACTAGGGTCCAAAAGGCTAGGGTCCAAAAGACTAGGGTCCAAAAGATAGGGCCCAAAAGACTAGGGCCCAAAAGGCTAGGCCCAAAAAGGCTAGGCCCAAAAGACTAGGGTCCCAAAAAGACTAGGGTCCAAAAGGCTAGGGCCCAAAAGACTAGGGTCCAAAAGGCTAGGGCCCAAAAGGCTAGGGCCCAAAAGACTAGGGCCAAAAGCTAGGGTCCAAAAGGCTAGGTCCAAAAGACTAGGGCCCAAAAGGCTAGGGCCCAAAAGACTAGGTCCAAAAGACTAGGGTCCAAAAGACTAGGGTCACAAAAACTAGGGCCCAAAAGACTAGGCCCAAAAGGCTAGGACCCAAAAGACTAGGCCCAAAAGGCTAGGCCCAAAAGACTAGGGCCCAAAAGGCTAGGGCCCAAAAGACTAGTGGCCCAAAAGACTAGGCCAAAAGGCTAGGGCCAAAAGACTAGGTCCAAAAGACTAGGGTCCAAAAGACTAGGGTCCAAAAGACTAGGGTCCAAAGGCTAGGCAAAAGCTAGTGTCCAAAAGACTAGGGTCCAAAAGGCTAGTGTCAAAAGGCTAGTGTCAAAAGACTAGGTCCAAAGGCTAGGTCCAAAGGCTATGTCCAAAGACTAGGCGTCCAAAAGGCTAGGGTCCCAAAAGGACTAGGATCCAAAAGGCTAGGGTCCAAAAGCGTTAGGGTTCAAAAGGCTAGTGTCCCAAAAACTATGGTCAAAAGGGCTAGTGCCCAAAAGGCTAGGGTCCAAAGGCTAGGGCCCAAAAGGCTAGGGTCCAAAAAGGCTAGTGTCCAAAAGGCTAGGGCCCAAAGGCTAGGTCCAAAAGCTAGGGCCCAAAAGACTAGGGTCCAAAAGGCTAGGCAAAAGGCTAGGGTCCAAAAGACTAGGTCCAAAAGGCTAGTGTTCCCAAAAGGCTAGGCCCAAAAGGCTAGGGCCCAAAAGACTAGGGTTAAAAAGGCTAGGGCCCAAAAGGCTAGGGTCCAAAGGCTAGTGTCCAAAAGGCTAGGGTCCAAAAGCTAGGGTCCAAAGGCTAGGATCAAAAGGCTAGGTCCAAAAGCTAGGGTCCAAAAAGACTAAGGGTCCAAAAAAGCTAGGGTCAAAAGGTTAGGGTCCAAAAGGCTAGGGTCCAAAAAGGCTAGGGTCCAAAAGACTAGGCCAAAAAGACTGAGGGCCCAAAAGGTTAGGGTCCAAAAGACTAGGGCCCAAAAGCGCTAGGGATCCAAAGACTAGGGCCCAAAAGGCTAGGTCCAAAAGGCTAGGATCAAAAGCTAGGGTCCAAAAAAGAGCTAGGGTCCAAAAGACTAGGGCAAAAAGGCTAGGGCCCAAAAGACTAGGCTCAAAAAAGGACTAGGCCCAAAAGTTAGGGTTCCAAAAACTTAGGGCCCAAAAAGGCTAGGATCCAAAAGGCTAGGGTTCAAAAAGACTAGGGTCCAAAAGGCTAGTGCCCCAAAAGGCTAGGGTCCAAAAGACTAGTGCCCAAAAGACTAGGGCCCAAAAGACTAGGGTCCAAAAGCTAGGGCCCAAAGTTAGGGTCCAAAAGACTAGGGCCCAAAAGACTAGGGCCAAAAAGGCTAGGGTCCAAAAGACTAGGGTCCAAAAGGCTAGGGTCCAAAAGACTAGGTCCTAAAGGCTAGGGTCCAAAAGACTAGGGTCAAAAGGCTTAGGTCCAAAAGGCTAGGGTCCAAAAGACTAGGTCCAAAAGGCTAGTGTCCAAAAGGCTAGGGCCAAAAGACTGGGCCAGCTCTGACTGCATGTTGTGGTATGGATGTGGGTACCAGACCCGCAAGTACTAGCTGTTGTTCAGCCTGTGTCAGCTGGTGTCAGGCTGGTGTAGCCTAATTCAACCTGGTATCAACCTGGTGTCAGCCTGGTGTCCACCTGGTGTCAGCCTGGTGTCAACCTGTGCAACCTGGTTTCACCTGGTGTCAAGCTTGTGTCAACCTCGGTTCAACTGTTGTCAGCCTGGTGTCAACCTGTTGTCAGCCTAATGTCAACCTGGTGTCAAGCCTGGATGTCAGCCTGGTGTCAGCCTGGTTGTCAACCTAAATGTCAACCTGGTGTCAGCCTGGTGTCAACCTGGTGTCAACCTAATGTCAACCTGGTGCTAACCTGGTGTCAACCTGGTGTCAGCCTAATGTCAACCTTGCTGTCAGCTATGTCAACCTGGTGTCACCCTGGTGTCAACTGGTGTCACCTAATGTCAACCTGGTGTCAACCTGAGGCGCCGTCAGACATGGCAAACACTGCTTCTAGCTCCAAAGTAACTTTGCAGTATTTTGTTTTTTTGTGTTTTATGGCTTAAATTATTAGCCCAGAACGTTTTTGGTTATTACATAACAGCTTTTGGATATCAGAACGGCGGTAACTCACCAGATTACGTCCAGGAATACGACCTTCCAGCATTGGATCCTTTGTTCGTACCCACCAGGGCAATTCAACTTATCCTCGAGGCTACTGCAAGATGCCGCCGGCGGAGAAGAGGTATTTGGAGTGGTCTTCTAGTCCGACTCAGGAGGCGTTCACATCACCACCGCTTCCGAGTATATTACTCTCTAATCTTCAGTCCCTGGACAATAAGTAGACGAGCTCAGGCCGAGGATCTCCGTCCAGAGAGACATCAGGGACTGTAACATACTCTGTTTCACAGAATCATGGATGCACCTGAGCTCAATTTCGAGTCTCATAGCAAAGGGTCTGAATACTTACGTAAATAATCTTCTTTTTTTTTTATACATGCAAACATTTCTAAAACCTCTTTTCACTTTGTCATTATGGGGTAATGTGTATAGATTGATGTGACCATAACATTTGATTGATTTTCTCTCATAGTGAACCAACCTGAGAAAAATGAGACTTCAGTTCCCCAGATAAAGGCTTTAGCTCAATGGGCAAACAGTCTTAGGATGGCAGAAAAACCAGTCACCACTGATTAGGAACAGTAAAAGTAATTGAGGCCTATGAAATCAGGGTGAATGTAGCCCTAATGAAGCGTGTATGTAGCCCATTACAGTTGAAGTCTGAAGTTTACATACACCTTAGCCAAATACATTAAACTCAGTTTTTCACAATTCCTGACATTTAATCAGCTAATAAATTCCCTGTTTTAGGTCAGTTAGGATCACCACTTTATTTTAAGAATGTGAAATGTCAGAATAATAGTAGAGAGAATGATTTATTTCAGCTTTTATTTATTTCATCACATTCCCAGTGGTCAGAAGTTTACATACACTCAATTAAGTATTTGGGGCAATGCCTTTAAATTGTTTAACTTGGGTCAAACGTTTTGGGTAGCCTTCCACAAGCTTCCTACAATAAGTTGGGTGAATTTTGGCCCATTCCTCCTGACAGAGCTGGTGTTACTGGGTCAGGTTTGTAGGCCTCCTTGCTCGCACACGCTTTTTTCAGTCTGCCCAAACATTTTCTATAGGATTGGGGTCAGGGCTTTGTGATGGCCACTCCAATAAATTGACTTTGTTGTCCTTAAGCCATTTGCCACAACTTTGGAAGTTTGCTTGGGGTCATTGTCCATTTGGAAGACCCATTTGCGACCAAGCATTAACTTCCTGACTGATGTCTTGAGATGTTGCTTCAATATATCTACATAATTTTCCTGCCTCATGATGCCAACTATTTTGTGAGGTGCATCAGTCCCTCTTGCAGCAAATCACCCCCACAACATGATGCTGCCACCCCTGTCCTTCACGGTTGGGACGGTGTTCTTCGCTTGCAAGCCTCCCCTTTTTCCTCCAACCATAACGATGGTCATTATGGCCTAACAGTTCTATTTTTGTTTCATCAGACCAGAGGACATTTCTCCAAAAAAGTACGAACTTTGTCCCCATGTGCAGTTGCAAACCGTAGTCTGGCTTTTTTATGGCGGTTTGGAGCAGTGACTTCTTCCTTGCTGAGCGGCCTTTCAGGTTATGCCGATATAGGACTCGTTTTTACTGTGGATATAAATACCTTTGTACTTTTTTTCCCTCCAGCATCTTCACAAGGTCCTTTGCTGTTGTTCTGGGATTGATTTGCACTTTTCGCACCAAAGAACGTTCATCTCTAGGAGACAGAACGCGTCTCCTTCCTGAGCGGTATGACGGCTGCATGGTCCCAGGTGTTGTTTATACTTGCGTACTATGTTTGTACAGATAACGTGGTACCTTCAGGTGTTTGTAAATTGCTCCCAAAAGATGAACCAGACTTGTGGAGGTATACCATTTTTTTCTGAGGTCTTGGCTGATTTCTTTTTGATTTTCCCATGATGTCAAGCAAAGAGGCACTGAGTTTGAAGGTAGGCCTTGAAATACATCCACAGGTACGCCTCCAATTGATTCAAATTATGTCGATTAGCCTATCAGAAGCTTCTAAAGCCATGAATCGTTTTCTGACATTTTCCAAGTTGTTTAAAGGCACAGTCAATTTAGTGTATGTAAACTTCTGACCCACTGGAATTGTGACACAGTGAATTATAAGTGAAATAATCTATCTGTAACAATTGTTGGAAAAATGACTTGTGTCATGCACAAAGTAGATGTCCTAACCGACTTGCCAAAACTATAGTTTGTTAACAAGAAATTTGTGGAGTGGTTGAAAAACTAGTTTTAATGACTTCAACATAAGTGTATGTAAAATTCCGACTTCAAATGAATGTATGTAGTCTGGTGTGTTTTCTCTTGGATGTTGAGATGTAACTTTAAATAAACGCTGAGCTGCTATTGGTTCAGCTGTCTCGTCGTGCGTCAGACCGGGCACGCTCTGTAGCGGCCACGACCTTGTATCCGTGTGCGTGTGTGTGTGTTTGTGTGTGTGTGTCCTTGTGCAGCAGAGGGAATCTGGGGTTAGAGGTGACTGTTTAACGAGTCTGACAGAAATAGAGAAACCTATTATTGTTTTAAACTATCATGGATTTATAGGTCCTCTATCTTCCTCCCTCCACACTCTCCTCTCCCTCTCCTCTCCTCTTCCTTCTCCTTCTCCTCTCCTCTCCTCTCCTCTCCTCTCCTCTCTCCTCTCCTCTCCTCTCCTCTCCTCTCCCTCTCCCCTCTCCTCTCCTCTCCTCTCCTCTCCTCTCCTCTCCTCTCCTCTCCTCTCCTCTCCTCCTCTCCTCTCCTCTCCTCTCCCCTCCCCTCCCCTCTCCTCTCCTCTCCTCTCCTTCTCCTCTCCTCTCCTCGTCTCCTCTCCTCTCCTCTCCCTCCCCTCCCCTCTCCTCTCCTCTCCTCTCCTCCTCATACCCTCTCCTTTTCCTCCTCTCTTCCCTTTATTTCAGACCAGGGCTGCGGTCCAAACACTTAAAAGACACACCCTCGTCCACTTACCCTCGCCTTATGTCCTTGGGGGAATCTCCAAGGACCTAAGTCCAAATAATTAGCCAAGCAAAGGATGTTTGCAACGTAAGCCCCTCAGCCCTCGTTTTTAGTCGGCTTTGTGAGTGTACAAATATGTTTACTCCGGGGTCTGAAACTTCCCATAATTCAATTCGCGATGATTGTACATCCGCTAAGAAAAGTCAGGGAAAACTTAAAAAACATTAACGTGTGTAAAATCGAATGCAAATAAAATAGAAATTGTGCTCCTACATAAAAAGATAATATGTTTTTGTTTTCGAAAACGTTTTCCATCTTCAGAAGTTCCAGCTAGGTAGGCTAACGTTAGTTAGCTAATTAATTTGCTAGTTATCATACAGTAGGCGTATAATAAAATATTTAATATAAGTCGACATGCAATCATAATTGACTGTAGCGCATATAAAGCACCCACAAGCTATCGGTGGCTAAAACACAACCGTCGCGGGATGAACGAATTAGTAATTTACGGCCAAGGGTGGTCCATTTACAAATCATTCCTTCCTCCCTCGCCCCTCGCCCTGCAAGTGTACACTCGTCAGACGTCATGATCTTAATCTGAGGAAAGAGGGGATAAGGTCTTTTAAGTGTTTTGTAGCCCAGGCCTCCAGAATGCAGCCAGACCATGTGACCAATCATGTSACTGCTCACACACGTACATGCATGGCTGTAAAGTGCGACCATTTTACAAAATGMACCAAAATATTTTGCTGTGCGACTAGGAGTTTTATTTTGGGAGCAACAACTATGCCATTTTTCCCCCAGATAATAATTGTGATAATGACAAGGCTTCGCTGCAGCGTGTTTCAGAGAAACAACATGTGCAGACTTGTTAGCACCACTACTACAGCGAAACCTGCTTGGTCTGATCTGACCCATATTACTGCTGCACATTTCTGTTGCTTTCTCTAGCGGATCGCCGGGACCACATTTTACATTTGTTATATATATATATTGATAAGTTCTAAAAGATACTCCTGTGTTGACGTTGTTAACTATTTGTTTACTTTACCGGTTTATCCAATCATTTGGGGGCACAGAAAGAAAGGAACATTGATGGTTTCTTCAGCAGATCAATGATCACAGAGTCTCTGAACCAGACATACTGTACTGTCTGATCAGAGTCTCTAAACCAGACATACTGTACTGTCTGATCAGAGTCTAAACCAGACATACTGTACTGTCTGATCACAGTCTCTAAACCAGACATACTGTACTGTCTGATCAGAGTCTCTAAACCAGACATACTGTACTGTCTGATCAGAGTCTCTAAACCAGACATACTGTTAGCTGCTAAATAGGACAAATGGGCTAGTAACTGCAAGCTAGCTAAATAGAGAAAATTAGCTATCACATCAAGCTAGCTGAGCTGAAATTGCCATAAATGTTTTTTCTTTCGACCTGTCCCAAATTAATGTAATTGGGTTCAGAGTTTGTTTTGAATTTTACCCTGCGTTTCGTGATCGCGTTTGGTGTGGGGGGGACAAAATCAATTTCTGCAAACGATGGCGCATGCGACGTGTCTGTCTGATCCTTCTGTCTGTCAGATCCTGTCTATCTATCTGATCCTGTCCTGTCTGTTTGATCCTGTCTGTCTGATCATGTCTGCTGTCTGGTCATGTCTGTCTGTCGTCTGTCTGTCTGTCTGTCTGTCTGTCTGTCTGTCTGTCTGTCTGTCTGTCTGTCTGTCTGTCTGTCTGTCTGTCTGTCTGTCTGTCTGAGTGGTATCTGTTATACTGACTGACAGACAACACAATCTCTGTGTGTGTGTGTGTGTGTGTGTGTGTGTGTGTGTGTGTGTGTGTGTGTGTGTGTGTGTGTGTGTGTGTGTGTGTGGTGTGTGTGTGTGTGCGTGCGTGCGTGCGTGCGTGCGTGCGTGCGTGCGTGCGTGCGTGCGTGCGTGCGTGTGTGTGTGTGTGTGGGTGTGTGCGTAACATGTAAATGTCATGTACGCTGGGCTCTAAATTAAAACGTTAATTGGTAGCACAACATGAAATTTAGGAGCACAAAAAATGTTATTTCATTTTCTATTGATATAGATACAATCTGTTTTGGCCTATATGAATTCTAACTACTTTTGAAAGACACATGTTTAGTCCTAGAAACTAATCTTAACATTGTTTAAGCACTAGTTTATATAAAATAATATAAATTTGTTTATATGAGTACCTGACATGGAAATGAGTCATTTGTGGAACATTATTTTCTCATTGTGTAAAGCGCTATTACATGTATTTCCTAATGAGACGCATTACATTTAAAAATACACTGGTCTCTTTAAAAACGTCAGGTTGGTGATGATGAGATCTGTCATCATTGATCTGATCAGACGT
>NW_019945819.1:45848-59460 GCF_002910315.2 Salvelinus sp. IW2-2015 | reverse complement strand
CTTCTTAGACTTGCTTTTGATGAGTGACAGATCTATAACACACATTTATATGTGAATTTGGTCAGGTCGCCCAAAAAGTTATATATTGCAGCTTTATTGTTGATATTTTGATTATCAGGTGGGCCACAAGCTACTTTGAAAAGATGCCAGTGAAAGGTTCCCAACTACAACCTTTGAGTGTATACATTTGGCTGAAATTTGCTCTTAAGCTGCAGAGGTCAAACAAATTCTCCAGCTGGCTGCCACCTATGAGGGATCAGCGACCTAGAGTTAGGCATCTAAACTTTCATTATAAGTAATAGTAAGTATAAGTAATATGAATATATTATTTTATTATATTATCTATCACCACAACTGACCAACTGACCTCAGTTCATCTTTCAATCACCCACGTGGCCAATGAGGGGATGGCACAAGGGTATATGCTTCTATCAACCAATGAGGTGATGGGAGAGACAGGACTTGCATCGCGTTCAATGTCACAAACTGAACTGACTTGTATTTTTGCACTTGGCAACTCAGACGCCCGTTGGCGCACGCAAGCAGTGTTTTTTATTTATTACAATTTATTTCTCTTTCATTTAACCAGGTAGGCTAGTTGAGAACAAGTTCTCATTTACAACTGCGACCTGGCCAAGGTAAAGCAAAGCAGTTCGACACATACAACACAGAGTTACACATGGGACAAACAAACGTACAGTCAACAACACAATAGAAAAATCTATGTACAATGTTTGCAAATGTAGTAAGATTAGGGAGGTAAGGCAGTAAATAGGCCATAGTGGCGAAATAACTACAATTTAGCAGTTAAACACTGGAGTGATAGATGTGCAGATGATGAAGTGCAAGTAGAGGTACTGGGGAGCAAAGGAGCAAAAATTTAAAAATAACAAATAAATAACAATATGGGGATAAGGTAGTTGGGTGGGCTATTTACAGATGGGCTGTGTACAGGTGCAGTGATCGGTAAGCTGCTCTGACAGCTGGTGTTTAAAGTTAGTGAGGGAAATATAAGTCTCCAACTTCAGCGATTTTTGCAATTCGTTCCAGTCATTGGCAGCAGAGAACTGGAAGGAAAGGCAGCCAAAGGAGGTGTTGGCTTTTGGGATGACAAGTGAAATATACCTGCTGGAGCGCGTGCTACGGGTGAGTGCTGCTATGGTGACCAGTGAGCTGAGATAAGGCGAGGCTTTACCTAGGAAAGGCTTGTAGATGACCTGGAGACAGTGGGTTTGGCGATGAATATGTAGCGAGGGCCAGCCAACGAGAGCATACAGGTCGCAGTGGTGGGTAGTATATGGGGCTTTGGTGACAAAACGGATGGCACTGTGATAGACTACATCCAATTTGCTGAGTAGAGTGTTGGAGGCTATTGTGTAAATTACTTTGCCGAAGTCAAGGATCTGTAGGATAGATAGTTTACGAGGGTATGTTTGGCAGCATGAGTGAAAGAGGCTTTGTTGCAAAATAGAAAGCTGATTCTAGATTTTATTTTGGATTGGAGATGCTTAATGTGAGTCTGGAAGGAGAGTTTACAGTCTAACCAGACACATAGGTATTTGTAGTTGTCCACATATTCTAAGTCAGAGCCGTCCAGAGTAGTGATGCTAGTCGGGCGGGCGGGTGCAGGCAGCGATCGGTTGAAGAGCATGCATTTAGTTTTACTTGCATTTAAAAGCAGTTGGAGGCCACGGAAGGAGTGTTGTATGGCATTGAAGCTCGTTTCGAGGTTTGTTAACACAGTGTCCAAAGAAGGGCCAGATGTATACAGAATTGTGTCGTCTGCGTAGAGGTGGATCAGAGTATCACCAGAAGCAAGAGCGACATCACTGATATATACAGAGAACAGAGTCGGCCCTAGAATTGAACCCTGTGGCACCACCATAGAGACTGCCAGAGGTCCGGACAACAGGCCCTCTGATTTATCACACTGAACTCTATCTGAGAAGTAGTTGGTGAACCAGGCGAGGCAGTCATTTGAGAAACCAAGGCTATTGAGTCTGCCGATAAGAATACGGTGATTGACAGAGTCGAAAGCCTTGGCCAGATCGATGAAGACGGCTGCACAGTACTGTCTTTTATCGATGGCGGTTATGATATAGTTTAGGACCTTGAGGGTGGCTGAGGTGCACTCATGACAAGCTCGGAAACCAGATTGCATAGTGGATAAGGTACGGTGGGATTCGAAATGGTCGGTGATCTGTTTGTTAACTTGGCTTTCGAAGACCTTAGAAAGGCAGGGTAGGATAGATATAGGCCTGTAGCAGTTTGGGTCTAGAGTGTCTCCCCCTTTGAAGAGGAGGATGACCGCGGCAGCTTTCCAATCTTTGGGGATCTCAGACGATACGAAGGTTAAACAGGCTAGTAATAGGGGTTGCAACAATTTTGGCGGATAATTTTAGAAAGAGAGGGTCCAGATTGTCTAGCCCAACTGATTTGTAGGGGTCCAGATTTAGCAGTTCTTTCAGAACATCAGCTATCTGGATTTGGGTGAAGGACAAGGGGCTTGGGAAAGTAGCTGTGGGGAGCGCAGGGCTGTTGACTGGGGTAGGGGTAGCCAGGTGGAAAGCATGGCCGGCCATAGAAAAATGCTTATTGAAATTCCGATTATCGTAGATGTCTCGTTGGTGACAGTGTTTCCGTAGCCTCAGTGCAGTGGGCAGCTGGGAGGAGGTGCTCTTATTCTCCATGGACTTTACAGTGTCCCAAAACGTTTTGGAATTTGTGCTGCAGGATGCATATTTCTGATTGAAAAAGCTAGTCTTTGCTATCCTAACTGACTGTGCATATTGGTTCCTGACTTCCCTGAAAAGTTGCATATCGCAGGGGCTATCCGATGCTAATGCAGTCCGCCACAGGATGTTTTTGTGCTGGTCGAGGGCAGTCAGGTCTGGAGTGAACCAAGTGCTATATCTGTTCTTAGTTCTACATTTTTTTTKAATGGGGCTTATTTAAGTAGTGGTGATTAAAGCACTTTTAAAAAGCAACCAGGCATCCTCTACTGACGGAAATAGATCAATATCCTTCCAGGATACCCGGGCCATGTCGATTAGAAAGGCCTGTTCGCTGAAGTGTTTTAGGGAAAGTTTGACAGTGGTGAGGCGTGGTCGTTTGATCGGGGGCCCAATTACGGACGCAGGCAATGAGGCAGTGATCGCTGAGATCCTGGTTGAAGACAGCAGAGGGGTATTTAGAGGTCAAGTTGGTCAGGATGATATCTATGAGGGTTCCCGTGTTTACGGATTTAGGGTTGTACCTGGTGGGTTCCTTGATCATTTGTGTGAGATTGAGGGCATCTAGTTTAGATTGTAGGACGGCCGGGGTGTTAAGCATATCCCAGTTTAGGTCTCCAAACAGTACAAACTCTAGATGGGGGACAATCAATTCACCTATGGTGTCCAGGGAACAGCTGGGGGGTGAGAGCTGGTAGGGATAGCCAGGTGGAAAAGCCTCCTCCCTAAGTTTGGTTGAAGAGGACATGGAGCAAGCGGCAACAGTGAGAGACTTATTTCTGGAAAGGTGGATTTTAGTAGAAGCTCGAACTGTTTGGGCACAGACCTGGACAGTATGACAGAACTCTGCAGGCATTCTCTGCAGTAGATTGCAACTCYGCCCCCTTTGGCAGTTCTACCTTGATGGAAAATGTTATAGTTGGGGATGGAAATTTCAGAATGTTTGGTGGCCTTACTGAGCCATGATTCAGACACGGCAAGACATCGGGGTTGGCGGAGTGTGCTAAAGCAGTGAGTAAAACAAACTTRGGGAGGAGGCTTCTRATGTTAACATGCATGAAACCAAGGTTTTTACAGTTACATAAGTCAACAAATGAGAGCGCCWGGGGAATAGGTGTAGTACTGGGGGCTACAGGGCCTGGGTTAACCTCTACATCAGAGGAACAGAGGAGTAGGTTAAGGGAGGCGGCTTGCAGGAAAATGTATTTAGTTTGTTGTTGGAAAGTCAGATTAAAATATATACGAAAAAAAAACTGAAAGCAAAAAAACGATTTACGACGGGACAAGACACACACGTCCGACTGCCATCTTGGATATATTGAATAACATGTATATGTAAATGTATTTTGCAAACGCTCGCACGACGCGACACGAGCAGTGCTGTCGCATGTTACACACCCCTCCCTCCCTCCCTCCCTCCCTCCCTCCGCTCCCTCCCTCCCTCCATGTGAATAAGTGATCATGTTGTGGCTTCATTCAGCTTCTCTGCTCTTGTCTCTCCTCCATTAGACTTGATGGTCTTGGGTGCACTTAGTTTAGTAACTCCTCTCGTCCAGGGGGCCAGAGTTACTAACTCCTCTCTCCCTCTAACAGGGGGACAGAGTTACTAACTCCTTCTCCCCTCCTCTTAACAGGGGGGTCACAGAGTTATATTGATGGTCTGGCTGGGTTATATAATGACCATGTTAGGTCTAGCCAGGGCTGGGGGGGACTTGATGGTCTTCTGTGTTTGTAAATGACCATGTTAAGCTAGCCAGGGCTGGGGGGGGGGACTTGAATGGTGCTGATGGGTTATAAATGACCATGTTAAGTCTAGCCAGGGCTGGGGGGGGGACTTGATGGTCTGATGGTTATAAATGACCATGTTAAGTCTAACCAGGGCTGGGGGGGACATGATGGCTGCTGGGTTATAAATTAACCATGTTAAGTTAGCAGGGCTGTGGGGGACTTGATGGATATCGATGGGTTTATAAATGACATGTTAAGTCTAGCCAGGCTGGGGGGGGGGCTTGATGGTCTGATGGGTTATAAATGACATGTTAAGTCTACAGCCAGGGCTGGGGGGGGGACTTGATTGGTCTGATGTTATAATGACCATGTTAAGTCTAGCCAGGGCTGGGGGGGAACTTGATGGTCTGCTGGGTATAATAAATGACCCTGTAAGTCTAGCCAGGGCTGGGGGGACGATTTGATGGTCTGCTCGGGTTATAAATGACCATGTTAAGTCTAGCCAGGGCTGGGGGGCTTAGATGGCTTCTGGGTTATAACTGACCATGATGTAAGTCTAGCCAGGGCTGGGGGGGACTTGATGATCTGATGGGTTATAATGACCATGTTAAGTCTAGCCAGGGCTGGGGGGAACTTGATGATCTGATGGGTTATAAATGACCATGTTAAGTCTAGCCAGGGCTGGGGGGGACTTGACATCTGATGGGTTACTAAATGACCATGTTAAGTCTAGCCAGGGCTGGGGGGGGGGGCGCTTGATGGTCCTGATGGGTTAGTAAATGACCTAATGTTAAGTCTAGCCAGGGCTGGGGGGGACTTGATGATCTGAATGGGTTTAAATGACCATGTTAAGTCTAGCCAGGGTTGGGGGGGACTTGATGAGTCTGATGGGTTATTAATGACCATGTTAAGGTCTAGCCAGGTCTGGGGAGACTTGATGGTCTACTGGGTATATTAATGACCATTGTAAGTCTAGCCAGGGCTGGGGGGGGACTTGATGGTCTTCTGGGTTTATTAAGACCATGTTAGTCTAGCCAGGGCTGGGGGGGGTTGATGGTCTGATGGGCTATAAATAACCATGTTAAGTCTAGCCAGGCGCTGGGAGGGGGGACTTGATGGTCTGATGGGTTATAAATGACCATGTTAAGTCTAGCCAGGGCTGGGGGGAGGGACTTGATGACTGATGGGTTATTAATGACCATGTGTAAGTCTAGCCAGGGCTGGGGGGGACTTGATGGTCTGCTGGGTTATATGACCATGTTAAGTCTAGCCAGGGCTGGAGGGGGACTTGATGGTCTTCTGGGTTATTAATGACCATGTTAGTCTAGCCAGGGCTGGGGGGACTTGATGTGCTTCTGGGTTATTAATGACCATGTTAAGTCTAGCCAGGGCTGGGGGGACTTGATGGTCTTCTGGGTTATTAATGACCATGTTAATCTACAGGGCTGGGGGGACTTGATGGTCTTCTGGGTTATTAATGACCATGTTAAGTCTAGCCAGGGCTGGGGGGACTTGATGGTCTGATGGGCTATAAATAACCACAGCAAAATCTAGCTAGGGCTGGGGGGAGGGGAGGGGCTTGATGGTCTGCTGGGTATAAATAACCACGCTAAATCTAGCCAGGGCTGGGGAACACAAACACCTTCTCTCACCTCCATGTCTGTCTGAACACACACACACCCTCTCTCACTCAATGTCTGTTGAAACACACACACACATACTAACACCTCTCTCACCGCCTCTGCTGTCTGAACAACATCGTTGTCTGGGGGGTTTGTGCGCCATGTGCTGTTAGCCTGCTGAGCTAGAACCTAGGCTTTGTATAGGGAGCTAAACTAAGACTTCGGGTCTCAGGCGGTTTTTTCACACCTCCTGCTACTGATGGTCTGGTTGAGAGACACTGCTGGTCTGGTAGAGAGACACTGATGGTCTGGTTGAGAGACACTGCTGTTGTAGAGAGACACTGCTGGTCTGGTGAAGAAACCTGCTGGTTGGTAGAGAGACACTGCTGGTCTGTTGAGAGACACTGCTGGTTGGTAGAGAGACCCGCTGGTCTGGTTGAGAGACACTGCTGGTCTGGTTGAGAAGCACTGCTGGTCTGGTAGAGAGACACTGCTGGTCTGGTTGAGAGACACTGCTGGTTGGTAGAGAGACACTGCTGGTCTGGTAGAGAAGACACTGCTGGTCTGGTTGAGAGACACTGCTGGTTTGGTAGAGAGACCCTGCTGGTCTGGTTGAGAGACACTGCTGTTGGTGGAGAGTGGTTGTGGAGACACTGCTGGTCTGGTTGAGAGACCTGCTGGTCTGGTTGAGAGACACTGCTGGTCTGGTTGGGGAGACACTGCTGGTCTGGTTGAGAGACACTGCTGGTTTTGACTTGAGAGACACTGCTGGTCTGGTTGAGAGACACTGCTGGTTGGTAGAGAGACACTGCTGGTCTGGTTGAGAGACACTGCTGGTTTGGTTGAGAGACACTGCTGGTCTGGTTGAGAAACACTGATGGCCTAATAAGTAATAATGATTTGAGTTTGACTAAAAAAACTGAGAGAGAGAAGAGAGAGAGAGAGAGAGAGAGAGAGAGAGAGGAAGAGGAGAGAGAGAGAGAGAGAGAGAGAGAGAGAGAGAGAGAGAGAGAGAAGAGAGAGAGAGAGAGAGAGAGAGAGAGAGAGTCAAACACACCCCACAGAGCCCAGGACAACAGCACAATTAGACCCAACCAAACTATGAGAAAACAAAAAGATAATTATTTGACACATTGGAAAGAATTAACAAAAAACAGAGCAAACTAGAATGCTATTTGGCCCTAAACAGAGAGTACACAGTGGCAGAATACCTGACCACTGTGACTGACCCAAACTTAAGGAAAGCTTTGACTATGTACTATGTGCATAGCCTTGCTATTGAGAAAAGGCCGCCGTAGGAGACATGGCTCTCAAGAGAAGACAGGCTATGTGCTCACTGCCCACAAAATGAGGTGGAAACTGAGCTGCACTTCCTAACCTCCTGCCAAATGTATGACCATATTAGAGAGACATATTTCCCTCAGATTACACAGATCCACAAAGAATTCGAAAACAAATCCAATTTTGATAAACTCCCATATCTACTGGGTGAAATTCCCACGTGTGCCATCACAGCACAAGATTTGTGCCCTGTTGCCACAAGAAAAGGGCAACCAGTGAAGAACAAACACCATTGTAAATAAACCCTATTTATGTTTATTTATTTTAACTTGTGTGCTTTAACCATTTATACATTGTTACAACACTGTATATAATATAATATGACATTTGTAATGTCTTTATTGTTTTGAAACTTCTGAATGTGTAATGTTTACTGTTAATTTTTATTGTTTATTTCACTTTTGTATATTATCTACCTCACTTGCTTTGGCAATGTTAACACTGTTTCCCATGCCAATAAAGCCCCTTGAATTGAATTGAATTGAATTGAATTGAATTGAGAGACAGAGAGAGAGACAGAGAGAGAGACTCTGCTTCATCTTGACAGCCACACACCTAACACAGCTGTCAACGCCACTCACACACTACAACTTTCACACGTAAAGGTGACATTGACAGCTGTCGTGTGTGTATGTCTGTGTTTACACGGAAAAGATTCTAGGATAATGGTTTTTCATGTCCCCCATGGATCAGAGTTCAGTGGTCCGACTAATAGAATAACTGTTGGCCCTCCTCTGGGCTGGTTCATAAATCATTTGAGGAAAACAGATTTAACAAGTGTAAATGACACAATTAGAAGGATTCCTGCAACTATCATCAAATATATTATTATATTCAGTATACACTGAGTGTACAAAACATTAAGAACACCTGCTCTTTCCATGACAGACTGACCAGGTGAATCCAGGTGAAAGATATGATCCCTTATTGACGTCACTTGTTAAATCCACTTCAATGTAGGTGAAGGGGAGGAGACAGGTTAAAGAAGGATTTTTAAGCCTTTTAGACAATTGAGACATGGATTGTGTAAATGTGCCATTCGGAGGGTGAATGGGCAAGAACAAATATTGAAGTGCCTTTGAACGGGGTCTGGTACTTGTCACATGACGCTGGAGAGACGAAGCAGGTACGGGGAGTCAAACCTTTAATAAAGAACAGACATGAAATGAGACAGGAACAGCATCAGCAAACTAGTAACACAAACAAAAAACTATTAATGCAGAAGCAGGGAACAGAGCTGGGGAACTGACAAATATAGGGGAGGTAATTACAGGTGATGAGTGAGTCCAGGTGAGTCCAATATCGCTGATGCTCGTGACGAGGGAAGGCAGGTGTGCGTAATGGATGATAGGAGTGTGTGATGCAGGGCAGCCTGGCACCCTCAAGCGCCAGGGGGGGGAAGAGCGGGACGAGACATGACAGTACTAGGCGCCAGGCGCACCTATTTGTGTCAAGAACTGCAATGCTGCTGGGTTTTTCAGGCTCAATAGTTACCCGTATGTATCAAGTTAGGTCCACCACCCAAAGGACATCCAGCCAACTTGACAGAACTGTGGGAAGCATTGGTCTACATGGGCCAGCATCCCTGTGGAACGCTTTTGACACCTTGTAGAGTTCATGACCTGATGAACTGAGGCGGTTCTGAGGGCGAAAGGGGAGGAGCAACTCCATATTAGGAAGGTGCTCTTAATGTTCTGAAGACAAAAGGACACATGAGTGTATCTGTATGTGTGTTTACATGGAAAGATTCCCGGATAATATTGTGAAATAAAGGTTTTCCATCCTTCCCCGTCTCCTCCTCTCTCCTCCTCACTCCTCCTCTCTCCTCCTCTCTCCTCCACTCTCCTCCTCTCTCCTCCTCTCTCCTCCTCATTCCTCCTCTCTCCTCCTCCTCTCTCCTCCTCTCATCTCCCATCTTCCCCCCCTCCTTCCTCCTTCCTCTCTCCTCCTCTCCTCTCTCCTCTGTCTCCTCCTCTCCTCCTACCTCCTCTCCTCCTTCTCCTCCTCTCTCCTCCTCTCCCCCTCTCCTCCTCTCTCTCCTCTCCTCTCCTTCCTCTTCCCCCCGGTCTTCCTCTCTCTCCCTTCCTCTCTCCTCCTCTCTCCTCCTCTCCCCCGCTCTCCTACCTCTCTCCTTCCTCTCTCCTCTTTTCCTCCCCCTGTTCCCCCTTCTCTCCACCTCTCTCCTCCTCTCTCCTCTCCCCCCATCTCTCCTCTCTCCTCCTCTCTCTCCTCTCTCCCCCCATCTCCTCTCCACCCTTCCCCCTACCAAAGGAACTTTCTCTCGCTCCCTTTTATTTGACCTCTCTCTCATCAGGCTAGGCTGGATTCAATCTCATCCAGTTTTCGACAATGCTACATTTCATGTAATTTGAGACTGAGCCGACAAATACAGTGTTTACTGAATGTGATTTTTGCAAACCTTGTCCTTAAAAAGCTTCAAGAATCGACAAAGTGCGATCGACTGAACGGCAGCCTGTTAAGAACAAGCCCTGTTAAGACCACCTGTTAAGAACAGCCGCCTGTTAAGCCAGCCGTAATAAAGGCCAGCCTGGTTAAAGACAGCCCTGGTTAAGGCCAGCCGTAATAAAGGCCACCCTGTTAAGCCCAGCCCTGGTTAAAACAGCCCTGGTTAAACAGCCTATAAAAAGGCCAGCCCTCTAAGGCCAGGCTAATAAAGGCCAGCCGCTAATAAAGGCCAGCCCTGGTTAAGGCCAGCCCTGTGAAGACCACCTGGTTAAGACAGGCTTTAAGCAGCCTGGTTTAGATCAGCCCTGATTAAGAACAGCCGTAAATAAGGCCAGCCCTGGCTAAGGCCAGCCTAATAAAGCCAGCCGTAATAAAGGCCAGCCCTTGTTAAGGCCACCCTGGTTAAGACCAGCCCTGGTTAAGACCAGGCCTGGTTAACGCAGCCCTGGTTAAGAACAGCCCCGTTAAGACACAAGCCCTGGTTAGAACCAGCCTGGGTAAGAACAGCCCTGGTTAAGCCAGCCCGTGGTTAAAGCCAGCCTTGGTTAAGATCAGCCTGGTTTAAGGCCAGCCCTGGTTAAGAACAGCCTGGTTAAGGCCAGCCCTGGTTAAGACCAGCCCTGGTTAAGAACACCCCTGGTTAAGACCAGCCCTGGTTAAGGCCAACCGTAATAAAGGCCAGCCCTGGTTAAGAACAGCCCTGGTAAGACCACCCTGGTTAAGACCAGCACTGGTTAAGGCCACCCTGTTAAGAACAGCCCTGGTTTAGGCCAGCCTGGTAAGGCCAGCCGTAATAAAGACCAGCCATAGTTAGAAAGTATTCTTATTTTTAGATGTGCGTACGTAGTGAACGTAGAGCCCAACCCCATCAATCATCAAAACCATGCTCTCAAACTTTAGTTAGCTGCCCAAACCAAACTCCAACCCTGGGGAACCTTTCTGTTTCAATCACCCTGCTCTCTCATCGCCAGTCACGCTTGTCGAGCCTCAGCTCTGGGGACCGTCTGGACCACATCAACACTGGCACTGGAAATATCTGACAAAGAGATGGGGCAATTTGTGATGTCATGGGTCTAAATATTGTAGGTCCACAACTGGCAGGCGAACTACAGAAAGTTACTGGTCCACAACTGGCAGGCGAACTACAGAAAGGTTACGGGCACAACTGGCCAGGCGAACTACAGACAGGTTACTGGTCCACAAACTGGCAGGCGAACTACAGAAAGTTACTGGTCCACAACTGGCAGGCGAACTACAGAAAGGTTACTGGTCCAAACTGGCACGCGAACTACAGACAGGTTACTGGTCCACAAACTGGCAGCGAACTACAGAAAGGTTACTGGTCCACAACTGGCAGGCGAACTACAGACAGGTTACTGGTCCCACAACTGGCAGGGAATCTACAGAAATGTTACGGGTCCAACCAACTGGCAGGCGAACTACAGAAAGGTTACTGGTCACAACTTGCAGCGAACTACAGACAGGTTACGGGTCCACAACTGGCATGCGACTACAGACAGTTACGGGTCCACAACTGGGCAGGCGAACTACAGAAAAGGTTACTGGTCCACAATGGCAGGCGAACTACAGAAAGTTACTGGTCCACAACTGGTCAGGCGTAACTACAGACAGGTTACCGTGCCACAACTGGCAGGCAGAACTACAGAAAGGTTACTGGTCCACAACTGGCAGGCAACTACAGAAAAGTTACTGGGCCACAACTGGCAGGCGAACGACAACAGGTACGTCCACAACGGCAGGCGAACTACAGACAGTTACGGGTCCACAACTGCAGGCGAACTACAACAGTACGTCCGACAACTGCAGGCAACTACAGACAGGTTACGGCCACAACTGGCAGGCGAACTACAGAAAAGGTTACTGTCCACAACTGCAGGCGAACTACAGAAAGTTACTGGTCCCACAACTCAACACTGTTTACCTACCATGTAGCATATGACTGACTCAAGTATGAGCCTGTTAACCTACCATTAGCAATATGGACGACTCAGAGTATGAAGCCCTGTTAAAACCTACCATGTAAGCAATATGGACTGACTCACAGTATGAGCCCTGTTAAACCTACCAGTAGCAGTTATGGGAAACTTTTGGACTCGAGTATGAACGCCATGTTAAACTACCATGTAGCAATATGGCTGACTCACATGTATGGAGCCTGTTAACTCCATGTAGCAATATGGACTGACTCCCATTATGGAAGCCCTGTTAAACCTCATGTAGCAATTATGGATGCAAGATGCCTGTAACTACAGACATATGATCTGTATGAGCCCTGTTAAACCTACCATGTAGCCATATGGACTGACTCACAGTATGAACCCTGTAACCTACAGTAGCATATGGACTGACTCACGTATGAAGCCCTGTTAAACTACCATGTAGCAATATGGACTGACTACAGTATGAAGCCCTGTTAAACCTACATGTAGCATATGGACTGACTCACAGTATGGACCTGTTAAACCTCCATGTAGCAATATGACTGACTCACAGTATGGAGCCCTGTTAAAACCTACCATGTAGCAATATGGACTGACTCCAGATGGAGCCTGTTAAACTACCATTAGCATATGGACTGACTCACAGTATGGAGCTTTAAACCTACCAGTAGCAATATGGACTGACCTCACAGTATGGAGCTGTAACTACCTGTAGCTAAAACTCACCGTATAGCCCTTAACCAGGGCAATATGGACTGACTCCCACAGTATGAGCCCTGTTAAACCTACATGTAGCAATATGCGGATCCACAGTATGGAGTCTTTATACTACCATGTAGGCAATATGACGACGCCACACGATGGAGTCGTTATCTAACCAGCATGTAGCAATATGGACTGACTCAGAGTATGACCCTTTTAAACTACCATGTAGCAATAGGACTACTCACAGTTATGAGCCTGTTAAACTTACCATGTAGCATATGGACTGACTCAGGTATGGAGCCCTGTTTAAACCTAACATGTACAATATGGACTGACTCACAGTATTGGAGCCTGTTTAAACTACCATGTAGCAATATGAGCTGGACTCACAGTATGGACGCTCGTTAACACTACCTGTACGCAGATATGGCTGACTCACCAGTATGAGGCCTGTTATTAGGAGAGACAGGCTGGTCCTGCAGACAGCCCAGAGAGACAGGCTGTGTGGTCCTGCAACATGCGACAAGAGAGACAGGCTGTGTGTCCGTGCAGACAGGCCAGAGAACAGGCTGTGTGTCTGCAGACAGCCCCAGAGAGACAGAGCTGTGTGTCCTGCAGACAGCCAGAGAGGACAGGCTGTGTATCCTGCAGACAGGCCCCAGAGGACAGCTGTTATGTTTGTTGTGGTATATGTGTGCTTAAACTATGTTCGAACTAGGGTTAGAGCGATGGACAGTAAACTAAAGGTTGCTGTTCCCAATCCCCGAGCCGACGCGTGAATAATTGCCGATG
The DNA here is from genome assembly GCF_002910315.2 of Salvelinus sp. IW2-2015. Lineage (NCBI taxonomy): Eukaryota > Metazoa > Chordata > Actinopteri > Salmoniformes > Salmonidae > Salvelinus > Salvelinus sp. IW2-2015. Next base: position 46,113 of record NW_019945819.1, on the reverse strand, counting down.
TCCCTTTGAGAAAGGCCTGAACGTCTAATTCTACTGGTGGGCTCTACTAAAAATACGTAAATGGTAAAACATTTCACATATTCTCCATACTAGCTGTTATTCAACAGAATGAAGCTTCTGTCATAAACACATAATATCATGATAAAATATATTAACATTACAAGCATCCATGTATTATCAATAGGACCACAGAGGCAACTGATCACAGTATTGAACACTAGACTAGAGCAAACAGAAACTACTCACAGTATTGAACACTATGGAA